>NW_006204238.1:591065-610149 GCF_000334495.1 Tupaia belangeri chinensis
GTGGTCGACTACGTGGGAGTCCAGCGACATAGCCATTATGCTAACTACTGGTTCCTATCTTTCCTATCTTTCTTTATATATGCAAAATAGTAGATGTAATTTGCTTTTATTGTTTACACATTCACATACTATATACCCTCCCACACATACATAATAGATGACATATAGATAGATGATCAATTGAGTAGGCGATCTTGTCATACACTGGAGAATTCCTTATTAATGATTCCCTATCTTGTCTGTGAAAAAACATACTTGAAATAAAGTTTTTCATGAGAGCTGACTATGCATTCAATATCCTAAATGAATGTGGAGTTCGCCATTTTTAAGTTACAAAATTTAATTGAAAACCATCTTTACTTTTCATAACTTCTCCTTGTCCTAGATTACGGAATGATCTTTTAACTATTACCATATCGAATGTAGTGTTGTGCATGTATATGTATGTACATATGTAAAATTGTCAAATTAAATAATGTCTGCTTATGTATTCTATATTAAAACAAGTATTACTGTTAAATATTACAAAAACTCCCTACACAGAAAAATTGAGAAGTGTCTGAAGTTAATAAACTTTGATTTTTTAAAAGGATATTTTCACATGACCCATATATTATTATAAAGAAATTAATTCACTCTGAGAAATGACATAGAACAATTTATATTTCATTCTAGCTATTTATCTTTATTCAAAAGAGGATTTGAAAATATTATTACTCAAAACATCACAATTTAGCATGCATCAATCCATGAAAAGGGATTGCATTTTCAGAGATATTGATTTCCTTATGTGAAATCAATTTAACAAATACAAAAATCCCAGGCTCTATACTAGATACTACCATTTCTTTAACTTGGAGGATACAGTTCTGCTCTCTGACATTTTTAATATAGAAATTTATCTTTATTTCTGTTAGTAAAGTCATAAAATGAACTGGGCTACTAATGGTTAGAACAATACATAGCATGGGCCAACTCACATAAGAACATCTGTTATAATATTCTATTTTATTTCTATTTTATTCGGTCACCAGAATCTTGAGGCAGTAGCCGTAAGGTACAATCAAGTCTAACCATGTGTCTCCATAACTGGACTGATTTCTAAACCCTGGCCTTTGTAGGTGAAGGTGAATGAGCCAGCATTTTATAATAACATCATTTTACTAGACATGAATGTCCTAATATTTACAACAAAATACAAAGCATAAGACAGTGTGCTCTGATATAAACTTTCCTTCTCTCTTTCTGAAACACCGATAAGAATCTCTAAACAAGTTGGATAAGAAAAATGTGCTTCTTGCAGTCTCTTTTTCTGACCGCATTATCCAAGTTCTGATCATTGGAATGTCCTACACCATCTCTTCTGGGATTATTCATTTATTCAGATACTATTACTTGTAGATTAGTCTCAAATTGGGCTATGGATTATGTAGATATGTTTGCATTTAAATAAGCCATTATGAATTGATTTTCATGGAGGTTTGTTCATACCAGTATCTCTAGAAATTCCACTTTCCACTAAAATCTGGTACAAGATAAGGCTGCCCACTTTCTCCACTCTTTTTCAATTTAGTGCTGGGAGTCCTAGCCAGAGCGATCAGACAAGAGAATGAAATAAAAGGCATTCAAATAGGGGAAGAAGAGTCGAAATTATCTCTAGTTGAAGATGACATGATTATATACATAGTAGACCAAAGGTAGCTATGAAAAAAATATCTCAAAGTAATAAATGAATACAGTAAACTGGCAGGATACAAAATCAACATACAAAAATCTATAACACTTCCATATACAAACAAGCAGACAGAGGCAGAATGAAGAAAGTAATCCCATTTACTATAACCACAAAAAGTATAAAATACATAGGAAGAAATCTAACCAAGGAAGTCAAAGAACTCTACAAGGAAAAATATTAAAAATCTTTAAAAAGAAATTGAAAAGAACACAAAAAAAGTGGAAGGACATCCCTTTATCCTGGATTAGGAGAATTAATATGATCAAAATGGCAACTCTATCCAAATTAATTTACATATTTAATGTAATCCCTCTAAAACTACAAGAGAAATTCTTCACAGATCTAGTAAAGACAATCATGGAATTTGTAGGGAATAATAAAAGACCCAGTATTGCCAAAGCAATCCTGCACAAGAAGAGTGGAGTGGGTGGCATCTCACTTCTTGACACCAAAATATATTACAAAGCTGTGATAATCAAAATTGCTTGGTATTGACATAAAACAGTTATGTGGACCAATGGAACAGAGTAGAGACTCCAGAAATAAATCTCAAAACATGGTAAACAGATACTTGACAAAAGGTATCAGCCAATCCTCTTTAGCAAATGGTGCTGAAGAACTAGGTATCTACCTGCAGAAAGATGAATCTGAACCCTTACATCTCACCACTAACACAAATCAACTCAAAGTAGATCAAAGATCTAAACCTAAAACCTCAAACTGCTAGTGGAAAACACTGGGGAAACTCTGTGAGACACTAGATTAGGCAAAGACTTCGTTAAAAAGATCACCAAAGCACAGACAACAATCCCCAAAATAAACAAGTGGGATTACATCAGATTAAAAGTTTCTG
Source organism: Tupaia belangeri chinensis (assembly GCF_000334495.1). Lineage (NCBI taxonomy): Eukaryota > Metazoa > Chordata > Mammalia > Scandentia > Tupaiidae > Tupaia > Tupaia belangeri. Next base: position 593,654 of record NW_006204238.1, read on the forward strand.
CACGGGAAAAGAAACAGTTATTAGTGTGAATAGATAACCCTCAGAATGGGAGATTTTTCTAACCTATGCTTCAGATAAAGGACTGATAACCAGAACACACAAGGAACTCAAGTGGCTTATCAAAAAAAAAAAAAATTAACCCAATTTAAAAATGGTAAAAGGAGCTGAATAAACAACTTTCCAAGAAAGACATACGAAAAGTCAAAAAACATATGAAATAATTCTCAACATCCTTTATCATAAGGCAGGTGCAGATCAAAACTACAATGAGATACCACCTAACCTCAGTCCGAATGGCAAAGAATAAAAAAATAATAAATGTTGATGAGGATGTGGTGAAAGGGGAACCCTCCTACACTGCTGGTGGGAATGTAAATTTGTCCAGCCACTGTGGAGAACAATATGGAGGTTTCCCAAAGATCTACAAATGGAACTACCATATAATCCAGCAATTCCACTCCTGGGTATCTACTCAAGGGATAGGAGAATGCTCACTTTGAAAAGTGCTTGCACATCTACGTTTATTGCAGCATTATTCACAATTGCTAAGAGTTAGAATTAATCCAAATGTCCATGAACAAGTGAATGGACTGAAATAGTATGGCACATACACTCTATGGAATACCACTCAGCAATAAAACAACAAGATCCTGGCATTTGATAAAAAGCGGGCTAATATGGAAGTTTAACTGCTGAGTGAAACAAGCCAGACTATGAAAGAGAGACGTTGTATGTCTCCACAACATTTATTAACTAAACTATATGGTGGAAACTGAGAGATTAGACATAGAAAAATTAAAAATGGTTATAGAATCTGTAGACAGTGAGAGAAGAGGGTGAAAGAAGGGGGAGAGTATAAGGAAAGAAATTAAGGAGGAAAATTGAGAGTCAAGACATTTATGGGACACAGAAATGGGTCATTATCTGTTGACGAAAATGTGTTTTGTATCCTCAGCTGAACTCGTGTGAAGCATATTCATGTTGTGTAAATTCAACTTACAAGCAAAGTGATGTATAGTGATCAAATGTATAAGATTTAAAAATAAAAAAGTTTATCCTCAGCAGGTGCCATAGTGTTTGGGGCACTGGACTCTCATATGGCCAACTGAAGTTTGAGTACTGGACCCGGCTGTTTATTTTCTCACTTTTCCTCTCTCTCTAATGACTATAGCAAGTTAAAAAATAATAATTACAATAAAATAAATAAAATAATTATTTTTTAGAATGGATATCCCATTGATGGAATTATAAATATGAAAGCTTTTTTAGGTGTTAAACCATTAAAGAAGAATAATAAATAAAAAGTTAAATAGTTATAATAAAAAGAACAATGTACATTGGACCAGCAGGTGGTATGGTGGTTAAGGTGCTGGACTCCCACCTGACCAACTGTAGTTCAGTACCCAAACTTTCCTTCCAACCTTAACAGATCAGGTGTGATAGCATGTACCTATAGTCCTAGGTACCTAGGAAGCTAGGGTAGAAGAATCACAGTGTGGTAAGACCTCATAAAAATCCTTTTCTTTCTCCCCTCTCTCTCTCACTCTCTCCTGCCTCTCTATTCTCCCTCAAATCATCTCCCTCAGGCTTAAGTTAATAGGAACAGTGAGTTAAATAGCTGTCTAATTCACCTTCAAATTCTAAGCTTAGTTGAAAATACATAATTTAGTTTTCTCATACGGTATGCATCTATACACTATTAGCTTTCATTTGAATATATTTAGTTTTTAAATTTAATAATGAAATCCATTTCTGAAAAGAAATAACCGAGCAAAACATACTAACAAACAACAAAGTATGACAGAAAAAATGCTTTAAGAACATTATATTTATTGATACTAAATAAAAGTTATGGCCTTTTTAATTGTTTGAAATGGCTATTTCCACTGTCTATATAAATAGCCAATAGATTAAAACTTCAGAGTCATTGTGATCATATATTTACAACAAAATTCTCTGACTATATCATCTTAATATATTAGAAAAAGTCTGCCACAGATAAGGATCAATCTTCGACTCCTTGTATAAATTGAGCACAGTGGTTTCTCCAGGTTAATTTGAATAATTTTCAAAAAATTTTTGCAACTTTGGAAGCCATCAACATGGTTTAAGCAAATTAAATATGTATCATACATTGGTAATCAGCTTTATTCTTGTCCCTTTAAGCTTGCCCCTGCATTTAAGGGGTTGGAAGACTAGAAACTACATTTTAGACTTACTCAGGTTCTTAAAGAAGGACTCTGGTTACTTTCTCCTCACAAGGTCTGGAAGGTGCTAAAGAATGTACTCCATTACTGTTCTAAGAGTTAAAACAAAGGTCATAACCTTGTGTGGTAAACATGGAAGAACTTTGCCAGAATATCTCTTTATCTTCCTGCAAAACACCCATCTGAGGACTACAGATCACTAAAAGTATTTGGGGTATTTCCCTGCTATTTTTACAATTCATCATTTCCTAAACAGCATTGTTTTGACTTATCTGGAAAATATATTTGGCAGCAATCCAGTATTGGTTTCCCTGACCTTAATTCTCTCAGCTTTCTGACAGTTTTCTGTCTGTAATCCCTCTTTTAAATCTCTTCCTGCTTGAAATAGGTTAGAGCACTATCTGTTTTCCTGATCAAATCCTGACCTATAGGATACCTAAAGGCATCTGGGTACAGGCCCCTTATAATATCTAACTCCACCTGCCTAAGAACAAAAATAGTTTCTCACCTTTAACTAACTTAACCTTGGTTTGCTTCCCCCCCAACAAACCAATAGGCTGGCAAAAGGTGGCGGGTAGGGGAAGGGAGTGGAATCCCTCACTGTTTCTGTTTTTGAGAAAATGATAACATCTTTAGAGGAAGAATTTGAACCCATTTTTAAAAAATCTTCAACAAGCTACAATTATATAATCACTGAAAATTTTTACTCAAAATAGTATGTATAGACAATTACAAACAGAACTTTAAAGATATATTTTCTACAAATATAGATGGGAAAATATGATGCACACACATATTGTATGTACATGTCAGAAACTGGGGATGGAGAATATGGAATAAAGAATTAGATAGAGAAATAGGTCAAAATATAAAATCTAGTGGCAAGAGGGGTGAATTAATTAGGCAGAGAGCCTTACAACCCAAAATAGTGGCCAGGCTCTTTCATGAAAGTGATAGGCAAAGAGTGGCATGTGCTGCATTGAGAGAAATTGTATTTTATTAGCTGTAGATGTTGAAGAAAACTGTTCTATTTTCAATTGCAAATTAATTGGACACTGTTTATACTCATGGATTTCATTATTAGAGCTGTTACTTTGTAATTCAAGTGTGAAAAATGACCTTTTCTTTAGAAAACAATGCTAGCCTTAAGTTTCTAATAAAAGATTCTCTCATGTAAATGATCATGTATTCTGGGATGAAATTAACTTTAGATCTTCCAAAGGCATATTAATTTTTTTAGAGGGAGATTTTTTGCTATAGGGCATGCAAGCTTGCCTGAGAAAGAGAGAAACAGAGAGACAGAAAGTGAGAAATCACCCCCCAGGAGTGATGCCATGAAACAGTCCCTCCTCCTCCATTCTCCTCTCAGGATCTGGGGCACACATGCACACATGCCTGGCCTGAGTTTTAAGCCAAAGGGTCTGAGACTTGAACCACAACCAACTATGTGGGAGTCCAGTGATGTAACCATAAGGCCATCTGCTGGTCCCAAGGAATATTAATTTAAAAGCTAAATAGCAACAAAAGGACCAATGAAGGAGAAATACATTTTCTTGAAAGTTTATAGATGAAATACTTCATATATCTTACATAAATTGATCCAGTTATGAGAGTTTTGTAAATACAAATTCTTAATAATATTTTTATTTTTAATTATTGATAAAGAGTTTCTTCTGAATTGAAAATAGACTATATTTAATATTTTATATTGGCATCCATGACTATTAAATATAATAGTTCAATGAATAGCTAACTTTATAGACTTAGTAGAAATGTTTATTCCTCTGGTATAATTTAATGTACACATGGAAAAACAGATACAGGAAATGCTAGAGTATTATTAAATATATTATTTAATGCTTAAGTTGTGGAAAATGGTAAGATAGTGTGTAAAAATGTACAAATTTACTGAAATTTGAAAACAAAATCTCTTGCCTAAAGTTTAGAAAGTTCTGGAATATATATTATATATATATACACACACACACACACACATATATATATATACACATGCATATTTAACTACAAAGTTTGCTTCACAGATATCAAAAAGAAAATAGTTCACATTTTTGTTCAGCCTAATGAATTCATAACAGAACAGAAAGAGACTTTATACAAATACCTATTAAACTCATAGAAAAAGTTATCTGTATGGCTATGTAATAAATTAACAGTAACAATAATCAACATTCATAAAATATGAGTTAGCTACTTTACCACAAGTGGTAAAGGTGCTCAAAACATTATGAGAGTTTGTAGGTGTCAATTTAAGCTCTGCTATTTATTTAAGAGGGTAAGGTTTTAATGACTCTTTGAATATAGCATTTACATTTGAAGGACTAAGTAAACCATAGTGGTAATGTCAATAAAAAAACTATTTAAAACTTCAAATGAAACGAAAAGTGTATTTAGTTTGCTAACTATGCAATTTGGATTCAGCAATACATATTTGTGTGTATTCATCTCAAAACTATTTTGATCTGTCTCCCTTTATCCAAGTATGTCATCTGTTTTATTTAACAACCACTTAAAGCACTTACTTTGTGCCAGACACTGTTCAAAGTACTTCAACAATATTAACACATTCAATGATATAAGTTCTGTCTACCTCTTAGTTATTCTGCAATTACCTATTTTCATCTTCAAAATTATAAAACATAATAATACCTCTATTTCATACATAACTCTAAACCCAAAAATGAGTTATCATGTACTTTGGATACTATTCCATGCTATATGATAATATACCATACCATCATTTTTTCCCCATGTGTGGAGAATTGACCTTAAAAGGGTTGTGTCCATGGGCTTAGTTAAGTAGACTATCAGTCCTATAACTTGTCCTTCCTCAAATCCTTCTCTCAATTATAATTTTGCATCACTGTCTATATTTCATCACTCTTAGACCCTTATATTGCATGGTATATGTCAAAGAAATATGTTCATATCAGCATTTCCCAATATTTACCCTGTAGAACACATTAATCTTGAGGGGTTCTCTGAGAAACAAACAAAAACAATTTAAAGATTGCATATTACTATCAAGTAATTGTGTAAACTATCCTGTTGGAACATCCATTCTCAGGAATCTGGCTTTTTCCTGGGCGCATGTGCATGCATGCCCAAGATCCTGAGAGGAAAAATGGAGAAGAAGAGATTGTGGCATGGCCATCTACCTAGAGGGTGATTTCTCGCTTTCTGTCTCTCTGTCTCTCTCTTTCTGGCGAGTGTACGTGCCCTGTAGCAAAACCTCTCCAAAAAACAAGAAAAAAAGGAATCTGGCTTTTTCCAATATATCCAACAAAATAAATCTTCTATCCACCTTACTTTTGTTAATAACTGAACATTTTCTGAGCAACTAGTACTCTAGAGAAATATGCTGAACAGTGACAATCTGTCTATCCTGAGGTTCAGTATATAATCTGTGGACTAAATCTAGCCTGCTTCAAGAACTGAGAAAAGATTTTGCATTTTTAAATGTTGAAAAAAATTAGGGAAGAATATTTCAGGACACACTAAAACTCCAATCTAAGGCCCATAAATAAAGTTTACAGTCATGCTCATTTATTTATAAATCACCTATGTCTGTTGTTAAGTTACAACGACAGAACTGAGCAATTTGTGACAAAGGCTCTATTAACCACAAAGTCCAAAATATATACTGTCTAGATCTTTACAGAAAAAAAAAAAAGAAACAAACAAAAAACAAACATTCTGGTCTACATTTTCAAAGAAGCCTTTCATTTCTTCTACAAGTATTTGAGTAGGTCCCATGATACCATGCATTATAGCCTATGTTAAGAATACAGCTGTGATGTGCAGATTGTGTCCTCTAATAAAAACTGTACTCACAAATTAAAACCTGTTACCTGTGAATGTGACCTTATTTGGAAATGGTACTTTGCTATGTAATTCAGCTAAAGATCTTGAGATGAGATTATCCTGGATTATCCAGGTGCGTTGTAAATTCAACGACAAGCGTCCTTGTAAGAGACAGAGAGAAGACATAGATGAAACAGAAGACAATTTGAAAACAGAGATAGAGACTGAGAGCTATATATTTACATACCAACAAATATCTTACATATCATATATATCCAGACAGAGACAGAGAGCTATATATTCACATACCAAAAAATACCTTGAGCCACCAGAAGCTGGAATAGGCAAGGAACAATTCTTCTCTGTGGTCCTGACAACACTGTGATTTCAGACTTCTGGTCTCCAGAGCTGTGAGGACATAAACTTCTGTTTTATTAAGCTATAACATCTGTGTACTTTGTTACAGAAACCGCTAGGAACTAATATAATCTTTTGTATTCCACTTGAGAATGACAGCAAATAAACAGAAAAATAAATAAATATATAACATGTTAGACTATGATAAATGCAACACACAATTAGAAAATAAGAATCGGGGAAAAGAAGTACACAGTACAAGGACAGAAGATTTTCCTTTTTAAAACAGGTAATTTCTTGAGAATGTATGATTTGAATACAAACCTTAAAATGGTAAAGAAACAAATCATAAAGATAAGTAGGGATAAGCATTCTAGGCAAAGGGAACAGTGAATACAAATAAGCTGAAATGAGAGCAGATATGCTGATGTTTACGGCCAACAAAAAGACCAAGGATATTAGAATAAAAGGAGAAGGAGCTTGAGCAATGAGAATTAGGTCAGAAAAATAATAGGAGGCAGCTTATATGCCATTATATGAATATCTACATAGAAGGAGATGTTGTTATAATATTTTGAGCAGAGAAATGATATAAATCACTTTTGAAAAAAATAACATTTCATTGAAGTGAAGAACAAATTATAGTTGGTTAAGGATGGAGACTTAACCTGGTAGACTCATGAAATGAAGAATTAGACCAGGATAGTGTTGCTGAGTAGTTGTCAAATTCCATTTATATTTTGAAGGTTAAATCTTGAAAGCTTTTGGTTGGATTAGATGTGAGATGTGAGAGCAACAGCAAAATCCAAGATTTTTGGCCAGATATACTAGAAAGAAAGTTTATTACTTGAGATGAGAGAGTTCTGAAGAAATAATAGTTGGAGAAAAGTTTAGTAGTTTATTTTTGGGTATGTTAGATTTGAGGTCCATATTAGATTTCCCAGTATAGTAATCTAATAACTAGGTTACATAGAACTTTAGCATTCAGGGAAGAATATAAGTTTCAGATATACATTTATAAATCATCATTAAATAAATGTTAATTAAATTATAAGACTTGAGAAGATTGTTAAAAGAATGAATTTAGGCAGAGAACATTTGGGGCTGAACTTGAACACTCCCAAGTCAGAGCTTTGAGACATGAGTAGAATATAACATTGGGAAACATGAAAATCCAGCCAGTGAAATGGGAGAAAAATTACAAGATGTGTCCTGGAAACCAATTGGACAAAGTGTCAGGACAATGGACTGATCACCTCTGTCAAATGCTGCTGACAGATCAGGTAACATAAAGACTAAAATCCACATTAGATTATGCAATATCAAAGTTATTTGTGATACACACAAAAGAAGAATGGTCAAGTGGCATAACTGAAATGGGTTTAAATAGTAAGGGAGAATAGGATTTAAAGGCATTAAAAATGGAAAATTCTTTCAAAGGTTATTCCTATAAACAGGGAGCAAACAGAATGAAGTATAGAGCTTTTTGAGACAAGTTGGGTAAGAAAGGTATAATCATGTGTTTGTTTGCTGTTGCTTTTGTTTTTTAAGGCAAGACAAACAAGAACTTGCACAGTTTTCAGAATGATCTAGTAGTTGGAAATGAAATAATGGTTCAGGAGGAAAAGAAAACTGGTGGAATGATGTTCTTAAATAGGAAAGAGAGCCTGAGTGGTTCATGCCAGGTGCATGAAAAGGGCAATTGGAATAAGGTAAAATGAAATTAGAGTAGTAGAGAGATCATCTAGCTATAATTTGAAATCATCAACAATTAACCATGAAAAGCCATCACTACTCTCTAGAAGAAAAGAAAATTGGAATCTGGTAAAATGAAATTAGAGTAGTAGAAAGATCTAGCTATAATTTGAAATCATCAACAATTAACCATGAAAAGCCATCACTACTCTCTAGAAGAAAAGAAAGTGAGAGATCTAAGTCAGAGATGACTATAGCTCGGGACCAGCAGATGGCATAATGGTTAGGTCCCTGGACTCCTATGTAGTTGACTGTGGTTTGAGTCCTGGACCCAGTGACTTAAAACTTATGCGGGATGTGTGTGCATGCATGCCCAAGATCCCGAGAGGAGAATGGAGTAGAAGGGAATGCAGCATGGTCATCCCTCCTGGTGGGTGTTTTCTTGCTTTGTGTCTTTCTGTCTTTCTCTGTCTTTCCAGAGAGTGTATGTACCTTATAACAAAAATCTCTACCAAAAAAAAAAAATTAAAAAGAGAGATGACTACAGCAAGGAGAGGAAATGAATAGTTTAGTTTAAGCATGATTTGAATCTGGAGGGACTGTATTTGGGAAGGAAGGAGGAATATTAATGATGAGGAGCAAGGAGGACACAGAAATCAAATAGGTTATATTAAAAACGTGGGGAGATTAATGTCTCTGTATTGACTGACATGCATGGCATTCCCTTTTGAAAAAGCAATGTAATACACTGTAAAGTTATATGTAATCCAATGTAATATAAAGAAGATTATGATGATAATAAGAATAAATAAATAAATAAATAAATAAATGGAAATGGGGGACAGATTAGTGGGACCAAAGATGGTCCAGTGGTTATGTTGCTGGACTACCACATAGCCAACTGCAGTTGAAGTTCCAGATCCGGTGGCTCCAAATTTATGCTAGACACATATAAGTGCCTGCCCAAGATCCTGAGAAGAGAATGGAGGAGAAGGGGTTGTGGCATGGCCATCTCCCAGAGGGTGATTTCTTACTTTCCCTCTCACTGTGTCTGTCATTTTTCAGCAAGCACACACACCCTAAGGCAAAAACCTCTCAAAAAAGAAAAAAAGATAGCATTTCATAAAAACTTATTTTAGTCAAATGATATTGAGATACATTCAGTATTTTATGAAGAATCTTCTGACTTATGCCAATTTTAGTTTTTTCCTTTAAGCCATCCCTTTCTTTGGTTTCACAGTTGCTGTTATAAAAATGTATAAGCTTTCAGTCTTTATTTAAGAAGATACCTATTCCTTCTTAGAATCCTTTAGTAGATATGGATTATTAGATTCAAATGCAACTAATTTCTCACTTCTCTGTCTCATCAACATAGTCCATGCTCTCCCACACCAGTAGTTACCTGTTCCTTTCTTCTGGTGACTGCTAGATTCTCTTTCCTCTTACCTCAAAGTCTCTGCAGGTCCTTTCTCTTTCTTACCTTTCTCACCCCTTCTTTGACATTGTGCTTAAGATCTGTTTCAAAATAAAAACTTTCCAAGACATGCTCGTTCATAAAGTGTTGGGTGAAGTCTCATATAACTACACTTTGTTATGCTTGTATTTATGTTATTTTTACAGATACAGATTTTATAATATATTTCTTGACTATTTTGTAGATCTATAAGATTTTAAGGAATTCAAAGTCAGGATCCCTATAATTTTCGTTATCAGTATTTGATGGATTATGCAAAATAAACACTATATTTGAGTTAGAACCATGCATATTTCCTTCAGCTCTTTAAGCCTGCTAATATTTCACTCTCTTCTTCACCCAGTTCCTGCTTAGAGTTACCAAAAGCAGTTCTCGTATTACTCTTATTGAGATCTTAGGGAAAGTTTGGTTTGTGTTTCCCCTGATTTATTTAATTATTTTTTTACACAGGCAAGGGCAATGTCTTTACATTTTAATATGATATTATCGAAAACTCCTGAAATGTGAGAAGGCATATATTTCACTTGATAAAAAATGCAATTACAAAGTGCCAAATAAATCAGAAAGTATTCTAAATACAGCCATTAATGCCAGCAGAGAGTAGCCTTGGGTGAAATATAAGTGTTCAAGCATTTCCTTTGCCTTTTGTTTTGTCCATGTCCACATGTATCCCAAATACAAAAATAAAAATAAGTTCTTTATGACACTTTAAATTGAGCTTGTGTCTGGAAATAATGTAAAGTAGGTGAAGCTGAAATATCAGCTATGTTTCAATGAGATAATTGATCAGACAAATCAGTCGGTATGTTGAATTATCTGTCATGACAGTCACACAATATCCAGTCTTTCTCTTTTTATTTTATTTTACTATTATATTTTAGTGTATTGTCACAAGGAGCATGCACTTGTCAAACACAGTCAGAGAGAGGTAACGAGAGGGAATGTGGGATATCATCCCCTGGGGGGGGTGGTCATGCCACAATCCCTTCTCCTCCATTATAGGCTCAGGATTTGGGGCATGCATGCACAAGCTTTTGGCATTGGTATGATTTTCAAGCCGCCAGGTCTGCAACTCAAATTGTGGTCTACCACATGGGAGTCCAGCACCTTAGCTACCACGTCACCTGTTGCCCCCACCTCCAGTCTATTTTTAAATTTTAACTTTGGCACATTGTTTTCTTTGCCCTGTGAACTTGAATAACAAGTATTTTCCAAGTGAGCAATGTGTTAATGTTTATTAAAATTTAATATCCTTTCTATTTTAATCAAAATTTTATGAAAATTTTATAATTCCTTCATCAAATTAAATAAATACCAGTATAATTATTTTGACTTTTCGTGACATTTTTATTCTTGACAAGGCATTCTCTGTTTCTGCATGTAATTGACATGACAATCAATAATAATTAAGAAAAAGGAAGCCCAAACAAAAAGCGAATATTCTCCTTGAGTGGCAATAAGCCTCATTGGAAAGATATGTAAGTTATCCCTAATTCTACTGGAAACATACTATGTGACTTTTGTCAAGTAACTTCATTTTCTACAATCTAAGTTTTCTTACAAAGAACAAAAATCACGTACTTAGAAGAACTTTCTACAACTAAGATCCTATGTTTTCTACATTGTGAAAGTACATATATTACAATAGAGCAAGAACTCTATTGTTACTCTATTGTAATTCCAGTGATCAACTACATACTATATATTAATAGTTAATTATCTTAAATAGAAACTAATGTTTAAAGTACAAGTTTAATTTTGTAGCATGGGCTTTCCTTCCGTCTCTCTCTCTCTTTCTTTCATTTCTTAATAAAATAAAATTATATTAGAGACATTACTCTGCAATTTAATCTTCCCTCTGAGCTATGGACTTTTTTTCTGTTTAATACATAAATATCTACCTTATTCTTTGTGATAACTGTGTAATAATCTCTCAGATGAATTTACTGTCATCTTTTAATCGACATTCAGATTTCAGATTTGTAAATTGCTGTACTTAAGAAACAATGCTGTGCCAGGCCTCCTTCTGTGTATATGTAAGCAGAGGACTGTAAGTAGAGGATTTGATGATCGCTTTAATTGAATTATTCAATTAAAGCGATCATCAAATAACATATTGCTGAGAAAGTACATATTCATGCATTACATTCTAGCAGATAATATGTAATTTTTCCAAAAGCATAGTAGGAATTCACACCTTCATCTTGTGTTAAATTTGTTTCATAAGCCATTTTGAGTTTGTAAAGCAGTGGAAGAGTTTGTTGGTGTGGGTTCATAATCCTTTTTTTTTTTTCCAGTCTGCTATTGGGTACATGCACTTACAAGAGAGAGAAAAAGGGAAGATGATAAATCACAGCCCAGGAGGGATGGTCACACTGTAATCCCTTCTTTTCCATTTTACTCTTTGAACTTTGGACACATAGGCACATGTATCTGGTGTGATTTTCAAGCTGCTGGGGCTCATACCACCCAGTTGCCCATCTGGGATCCAGTTGCCTTAACCTTCAAGCCATCTGCTGGCTCTGGCCCATTTTTCATTTTTATAAGATGACCAGCAGTATTATTATACTGAATTAAGTTGAGACAACCCAGAACCAAATGAACCATTGAGAGGTCATTGCATAAACCAAGGATGATAAAATAAAGGCCTTAGGATGATGTCTAATGAATGTACAGATATGGAGATAACTCCTGAGAGGAAAATGCACTAAAGGTGGTTGTTAGATCAGCTGACCAGCATTGCAAGGGTAGATTAAAATGAATTCAAGGTGTCTCTTTTATTTTTTCATTCATTCTTTCAACAAGTATTTATTTAGCACCTGCAATATGACTCCAGGGTGACAGCACTGAACAAGTTTCTGCCCTTAAGAAGCTTAATTTCTACTGAGAAAATAAAAACAAAACATAAAACAAGGTAATAATTGCACAGAAGAAAAACGAAGTAGGTAAGGCTAAGAAAAATAAAGTAGGAAACATCAACACAAGATAAAGAGTATTATAGGCTTGGATATAGTAGATTTGAAATGAAGCGGTCAGGCAAAGTCTGTCACAGAGAGCAAGATTAGAGCATAGATCTAAAAAAATTAATTGAAAACAATTTTTTTATATATTTACACTTACACAAATGTAAATTCTTACTACATTCTCAGTAGCCTACAATGGTGATAGAAAATTGTATTGGATTTAGAGTTCTAATAATATGAACATAAGAAAAGATGAACATATTTGGGTACAGTACATAATAGAAACATTAAGAAAACTAAAAAACCACTCACAATTTCAGCCCCATTACTTAAAAACACATTTTGTAAATGTTAGTCGTCTGTTACAAGCAATAGTCTTTAGGCAAATTAATAAGTGACCTTCTTAGAACAGAGTTTATGAATCTGCCTACAAAAGCAAATGTTTTAAAATATTATAGCCAGCTCATTAAAATAATGATAACCAATTAGGCGTGCACTGAAGAATTCTTGGTTGCTTTGCAGTTACTCTGTGTCCATGTCCTTCTAGAGATGTCCTTTTCTTCCTTCTAGGTTATTTGGGTAGAGTTGCTTTTGTTCTAAATGCATATTGCATAACTAATTCTATAATGCTATCTGTGCCCTCTGTGGTCCTTGTTGCATAGGTAATCAGGGTTTTATTTAAAGTGTGTAATCCAACAGTTAGCACATTTATTTTAACACTATGAAATAGAAGCCTCCAGAGGCTTGATTGCCCAGAAATTGTTTAGTCTTCTTCAGCCTACAAAATAAAGTTAACAATATATTTTAAAATGAACATAATCAAGTCAGCAAAAGAAACATGCTTTTAACTATAACACCTATTTTCTTTTCTTATCATCTCGGAAAATATTAGATCAGGCATTCCAGTTTTTCTTTTTAATATTTTTTAAAGACTACTTATTTAATTTTATTTATTATTGTTATTACTATTTTTTAAATTTTCTCTAGGGCACACATGCTCATGAGAGAAAAGAGAAAGTGAGAAAGCAAGCTACCAGGTCCAGGACTTGAACTGCAATTGGCCATGTGGGAATCCAGCACTTTACAACATTACCTGCTGGTATTGTGTGTTCTAGTTTTTTTTTTATCTTAACAAATTGCCTCTTGTTACTTTTGACCCAAGGGCAGGTTTCCTTTTTCTCTTCAAAGTGTGCGAATATTTGATACATTTATTCCTTTTCTTCTTAAACTTTATTTGGGGAACTTTTTTTCTTTTTTTTAAGGTTTTTGCCAGAGGGCACATGCACTTCCCAGAGAGAAACAGTAACAGTGAGAGGGAAAGTGAGAAATGATCCCATAGAGAAAATGGCCACACAGCAATGGCCACCTCCTCCTTATCCATTTTCCTTCTAAGATTCTGAGCACACATGCACACATGTGATTTTCAAGCTACTGGGTCCAAGCCTTGAACTGCTATTGGCCACATGGGATTCAAGTGCCATAACCACTATGCCATCTGCTGGCCCTTCAAAGCACATTTGCAAATTTTTTTTAAAAAACCCTTCTGAAGAACATACTAGTTGTCTATGAGCCACACAAATAAGCTAACCATAGAAAAAGAAAGAAGTGGACAAGATATATTTAATAATAACCAAGTGAGAAATTTCATTAGAAATTAAAATTTATAACCAAATGCACATCTAAATCAATGTCTAACTAAATATTTAAGCCATATATACATAAAAAGTACACAAATCTAGCACTATATAGAAATACTGCATTTACTAGTATTTCTGTGACCACCTAAATATTTTATAATTAGTTTTTTTTTTCTTACGATCTATCTATATATTTGAACTTGTTTTCTTCCTACACCTTATGAATTCTTTTGGTAATGTTTCTACACTAAGAAGTCATTATTTAGACAATTTCAGATTTCTACTACAGCATTTTCAAAAACCCCTCTCCTTCCACCTTTAAAAGATTCTAGGCAATAACAACATCCACAATTTGTGTTAAAGATATCTAAGATGACCAGCCTGTAGCCCTGTAGTTAAGGGTGCTAGATCCTCCACCTGGTTGATTAATGCAGTTCAAGTCCTGGACCAAATGACTTGAAGAATGTGCCAGATATGAGTAACTGATTGCCCAAAATCCCAAATGGGAGGAGAAATGGAGAAGAGATGGTGACACTACCATTCCCCATGGGGAGCCTTTTATCCCTCTTCATCTCTCCCTGTTTTTCTCTTTCTCTCATCTACCATCTGGCAAAAGTTAAAAAAAAAAAAAAAAAAGATATCCAAGAGGGAAAGAAAGATATTATGGTAGGCAAATTATCCTTAGGATAAATCAATTTTAGAAATAACACTACATTTTCACCATTGTGAAGGTATCTATAACAAAATAACTTCTTCAAAAACATTAAGCTTACATATACACAGAAAAAAATCCACATTGAAAGTAGAACAATCTGACCTCAATTTTATGCATGAATATTCATAAAAAAGAACAGATCTAAAAATAATACTCTCTCATTCTTTTATTTTTTTAAAAATTATTTATTTATTTTTAAATTTGACCAGAGAGAGACACACATAGAGAGAGAGGGAAAGTGAGAAAGCCACCAGGTCTGGGACTTGAACCATGGTTGGCCATGTGGGAGTGTCCAGCGCCTTAACCACCACGCCACCTGCTTGTCCTGACTCTGTCATTCTTAATAGACTGAGTGTGGGAGCCCCATCCACAGTTGCTTTTCATAATAGTTTATGCCTCAAGGGGCAAAAGGTTTTGTTTAAAAAAAAAACAAAAAACAAAAGAAATGATCAACATAATATATATTTTTATATTAAAAAAAAATATAGGATATCCAAGTGCTAAAGGCAGGAAACATTAATTAAAACACTTTAGTCAGAGAGGATGGAGAAAAATAAATGTATTTTTCAAAGAGAAAAACAACAAAGAAATTATATGTAGATTATATATTTAAATTATCAGAGAAAATTGGCCTGAGTGTGACAGACAAAATATTTCTTAATTGGCTTTTGAATTATGTTTCCATAATGGACAGTAAATCATAAATTTAAAATAAATATATAACAGTTGCTCTTTAATCATGCTAAGGCTAAAACTCATTGTAGGTAAAAACATTCTGCTAATTGCACGTAGAGAATTTTACAACTAGTTTGAGGAATTTAGATCTCATCTAATCCAACATTTATCTTATATTAAGTAACTTTTTGGGTTGTAGCTATAGACTCAAAGCAAACTCAAGTTTGCAACTTAGACAAGATACTTAACTTCTTCAAGTCACAAAAATATAAATTAAGAACTTTCTAAATGTACCCCTTAGGGCTAATTTTGCTAAATCTTCTTGTGTGCTAGTGTTGCTCAATCAGTAATACAAATGTATAAGGAATGAAGATTTGGTGCCACAAAGACCTAGATTCTGAACTTCCTATCGCCCTTAATAACTTTTTTTATCTTTCAACAAGTTACCCTATTTTCCAATGTCTCATTTTCCTTGTCTGCAAAGTAGAGGAAATAACTGATTCAACATTCTGGGACTGCTAAAAAAGAAAAATCCTAACGAAGAGCTTTGCACTCTGTGGGGTACAGAAAAAATGCTGGGTCAGTTTTAGCTATCATTCATTACTATGTAACTGCGGAGTCAAACAAATTTTAAGGATGCTATTGTAACAAGCCATATTTAGACATAGGAATAACAGAAGGGTGATTTAAACTGCCTTTCCTTGGTCTTCTCTGGAGGTATCTTATTTAAGAATCATGGCTTTTACTAAAATATGTAAATAAATATGCCAGGGCATGAGTCCCTGTATGTCAGAATGCAGAATCTTCTCTTACAATACATTATGTCCAGTCCTGGTAATACAGATCGACATATCGTTTCCCCATTCACTCCTAGGCTTTTTGAAAGAAAAATCAACTAACTAAATAAAGAGATGAATACCACCCCCTAAACATAAATAAGAAAGTAGGGAA
>NW_006204238.1:610180-640669 GCF_000334495.1 Tupaia belangeri chinensis
CCAGGCCACAACCGGAGCAGGAAAGGGCAGAGAAGTTTAAAAGAGGCTCTTAGTGCCCCCTAGTGTTAAATCTCAAGTTTTTGTTTTGTTTTGTTTTGCTTTGTTTTCTAAAATTGGTGTTTTGCCAAAAGATTTCAAAGTTGAAAGCAGCTAAGATTTGTTCAAATGATCCTTAATACTACACTGCTTCAAAATGCACACATACACAATTCTTCCAAGAAAGAAAATCCTTAAAGGCTAACGACTCATAACGATTATTTTATTGAAGAGCGGCTGCATTATAAATAAGAAACATATCTAGGAGAGGGAATCAAATTGATTATTTAACTGTATTCATTAATCAAAGTAACCAGTTAACCAGAATATGTATATTTGAGTAGAATATTTAAGCCTAAGTAACTGTAACTGAAGCAACAGAATGCTGAATCTTGTTAAACTCCTGGCCTCGGCTATTTTTAATCGAAATGCTGACACCCTTAATACAGAGATCTGAAACCCTTGTATTATAGTATATATAGCTTGCAGACAAGTCTCACTAGAATGTGCTGAGTTAACTCTTCAGCTTTGGGGCTTTTATTTTACAAGGGCAGGACTTAAATTTCATGACCTTCAAATGTTCTATGTGATTGTAGATAACCACTGAATCAAATATCTGGCTATATTTTATATATCAGTACCTACAGAAGAAAACCCAAAGTTATATCAATTGAAAATTACTTTTAGTTTAGTCAAAAAAAAAATACTTGGGCTTTTTGCTAATTAAATTTCACCATTGATAACTGATTTTGAAAATGGCAGTTGAAAACCGAAACTACTTTAGAACATTTACAACTAGCTTACATAGAACTGATTAGGGTCAGTCTCACGATTTCATTTAAAATTTCACCTTTAAGGCTGGACCTAGTGTGTAAGGGATCCAGATCCGACTTGGCCCACTGCAATTTGCGTCCCAGCCCAGTGACTTGAAAAACTCACCAGGCACTTGGACAGGCATGTCCCAAATTTTACATATATGATGAAAAAATGGAGGAGAGGGGATTGCAGTATGACTGTGACCCACTGAGGAGCGCTTTCTCTCTCTTTTTTTTTGGCAAGTGCATATATCCTCTGGCAATTAATGAAAGAAAGAGGATAGTTTCACCTCTAAAACTTGGGGAGAGAAATGCTGAATTGATATTCATCATGTCCACAGCCAGAATTTATTCATTACAAACTCAAGCCTTACTATATTTTTTCATTATATTTTCCCAGCCCCATTACTGTACACTATACTTACTATATGCTGACTCCTTCCCCAAACTCATTTTTACAGGACATCTACTGTCTCCTTAAACTAGCCTTTCTATATATCTTAATCCAAAAGCAGAAGAATTTAAATTTGCAATTATACTTGATGAGTTTCTCCTGGATGATGAGGTCAATTAGTAAGGAGTAACAGCTTTTTTCAAGGACAGACACTGAAGTAATTGGTATAGCTGAAAACACCCTTGGTAATAAGGTTGATGTATATACCAGAAAGAGTTATCAAAAGCAAGTACTTAGACTTGTAAAGCCCTTTTTACACTCCTCAGCTTCGGAACTTAACCTTTTTTGCTTTAGGGAATCAAACAAGTATCATGATGATTAGCTATGCATGTTACTCACAAGTTAATATTATAACCCCTAAAAGAAGGTATCATAAAATATTTGCACAGTTAATGGGGATCTATGTGGGCTTATTTTTTAAAGATAGTTTTAAAGCAAGAAGAATGACTAACATGAATAGTGTGAGACGTTTTAGTGGCTTAAGCCTTAGCAAATAACATGAGTGAAAAAGGCAGACACCAAGTACAATACCTATAGTTTAACACAATTTAAGAATTGGAGGTTCCCAAAGGAAAGAGTCTGAATTTTAAATACAGCTGCAAAATTGCACTATTTTTTGTTCTGGGCTGATTTGTTTTCCCTGATCCCTCTCCTAAACAAATAAATTAAGCAATCTTCACTCCTGAGGCAAGACATAAACACTGTCACACAAATTAGGGCATGAAGTGCCTAATCAGGCTGTGGACGTGAACTCACCATATAAAAGTCAGCATGTTTATAAATGTCCATAGCAGTAAGAAAAACACAGCATTTTGAAAAATAGCACACAAAACATTATCACTGGTTTAGGAATCTAGATTCTCTTACGGTTATTCACTAGTCTTAAATACACACATTGAAACATGTTTGAGTTCATTGAGAAACAATAAGCGCAGAGTGTCTGCTTATTTATAGTCTATATTGGCCTTCATCTTCTTCACAAACAGAAGATACATGGGGAATTTCCTGCCCAGTGGGGGCTGACTAATAGTCTCCAGTTAGTTCAAGTGCTTCAAGGAAAGCCTGCAAGCACTGGAGTAGGGCTCGACCTCTTATTATTGAGAACCTTTGACTTATTCTGGATCCATGGTTGCTAATTGAATAGCTTCCCTCAATAATTATTCTTGCCAATTCACTACAGATTAACTTCACTCATTAGTGTGCGTTCCTAGGCTGGCTTGTTTCTGTACAAATCCTGGCATGACCACTCTGAATGAATATTACAGGGCAGATGGCAATCTAAAAACTCAAACTTTTAGATACAAATAATATCTTTTAATTATCTAGTTTTAATTTGTACTCATGATATAGAGGTCATAACCAAGTGGTAGAAAACTGCACGGTATTGGGGATTCAGAAGAATAGCTATGCGGGTTCCAGGTTCATTGCTGAAAAACAAAATGGCAAGAAGGAGCCACTTTCTTAACTGGGGTGAACTTTGTGGCCATGCAAGGAAGAATTTTGTTTTTGTAGACTGGGAGAAAATATAACTCAGCAAAGTTTTACTTCCATCCTCACAGAAGGCAGGGAAGAAAATAAGGCCTAAATAAAGGAAAATGAACATTGGGGGGAGAAAGAAGGAAGGAAAGTAGTATGTAATGAGGAAAACAGGAAGGAAGAAAGGAAGCCTGAACGGACCTTAGTGAAATGGCACAGCCGGCTAGGAACAAGAGCTTTGATTAGCAGGCGCACTGTCTGGCCCTACAGAACTCTTATTCACAAACTGCTTAATCAAGGATATGAGTAAATGCAAACAAGGGCCAACAAAATACTATTGCATTGCAAATATTTTTAGTAAGTATGAAAAATAAAATAGAATAAAATACAAACAACTATAATCCACTTCAGTGAGTTTTGCAAAACTCTACTACATCATCAGATGCTCAACAAGCCTGGTGTTTCACAGGGTCATTGTTGAACAATTCCAGAAGATTCTCAGGGGCCTCCCTGCTCAGTTTCAAGCCCCCCTCCCCTGCCATTAATTTAAAAATCTGTCATTCCTGAGGGGAATTGGATGATGACATAACTGGTAGCTTCTTACTGAATTGGCATGGCGCAGAATAAGGGATAAGACTTCAGACTTCAGTTATGATAAGGAAACAACATTGGCCACGAATAAGGGCCATTTGACCTCTAAAACTCTCACTTAAAGGAAAGATAAGGCTTTCATTTCAATACATAAGATGTTTTGTAGGATGGAAACTGCTGGCTGTGAGCTTAAAGACCCCAGGCTGAATGGCTCCAGAAACCTGACCAGAAATTTGATTATTTAGGGCCTTACCAATGGAGAATGCTCACAAGATGATCATACCCTTATGAACCATTCATTCTACCCCTAATTTTGCCCTTAAAAAAACATGTGGGGAATATTTCAGGGAGACCAGGTCCTTTCAGCATGAGCTGCTCACTCTCCTTGCTTTGTGCTTTGCAATAAAAATGTACTTTTCATCATCACACCAAAAAAAAAAAAAGATTCCTTAGCAGCCATTCTTTCACCTGAGACAGAGACATGCAGGAGTCCTTATAAGCCTAGCATTGCCTGACTTGTTAGCCTTGTTTATGCATCTGTGCACTTGCTAGCCAATCACGTCTTAAATACTCATTTTTACCAAAGAAAAAAATTTTCTAATATATCTAATTCTAATTAGTAAATCCCTTGGTATAAATTTCAATACTTATCTTTGCCTCCAGAATATGAAATCTTGGCTAGAGTATTTTAAACGGTAAGTCACTACCTTTAAAGAACAAACTCCCCCATCCCCCAAAAGAATAAACTTATATTCTATACCACTCTGAAGACACATATTTACTTCACAATGATGACAGTAAATATTTCAATGTAAATTATAACATAGAAAATAAAGTAGAAGGAAGGATGAGAGGGACGCAGGAAAAGAGAAAGGAATTAAAGAAGACGGAAAGACAAAAAAAAAGGAGGAAAGGAAAGAAGAAAGGAAAGAGGGAAAGGGACACTTCTAGATAGCTTTCTGCTGTATTTACTCTTACAGCTAAGCTTGATCTTGACCTGGGATAATTCTTGTGCTATGGCATTGGGCAGTCTTACCACCCATTTTCCCAAATAATATATTTGGGAATTATTCTCTTACCACCCATTTTCCCAAATAATATATTAATTTAGCCACATGGCAAAATTATTATTGATGTTCATGTAAAAGTCATAGTCTTTGAAATTTCAAGTGAAATCAATTAGTCCATTTACTTCTTTCCCACTCCCCCAAGCTCTGCTTGCCTATTTCTCAAAAAGCAGTGTGCATTTATCTGTGTGTGTGTGTGTGTGTGTGTGTGTGTGTGTGTGTGTGTTTATTTTAAGTTGGGTGTAGTTTGTCTATGTTTCCTGATATATTCTAAGCCCTTTGACTCTTAGAAATTCCTAGAGCCCAGTAAAGGGTCTATAATATAATTCATTCAGTAAGTGTTTGATTAATTTAATTGAATTTTATATGGGGGTATCTTTTATATTATGATTCACTGTAATATCAATTTCAAACTATTTTCCTATTTATGAATGAAATAAACTATTAGGTAAGAAGGAACTGGCAGTTGGGAAGAAAGAGTATAGTCCTCATGGACTCACAGAGAGAATGAAAATAATTTCAAGGTGATTTAAGAAAAGGGCAATGGTTAAATGACAATTGGTTAAGTGACAAATGACTTTTGAAGTTCAGAGTGATTATTTTATTGACAAATTAACTTCTAGGAACATTTTACAACTTCAACTATTTAAATATAATGATTTAATTTATATTTTGCACAAAAATATTTCTTTTCTACACCCAAATCTTAGATATCTTAATGATTAAAGTTATTTTTAAGTTGAAGTTTCAAGACTCAGAATTCTAGGAAAATTATACGCTTAGAGATTCTGATAGTTGCCAACCACTATAAGGAAAAATTTTTTAAATTTTATACATGATCAAATAGGGTCAAGACCAGATTACACTTTCTGGCACTCATTCACAAAATACTGCTGTGATCTTTTGAAGTTAAGGAGAACCAAAAGACATACTTCTCTCCAAAACAAAATTGATAAGTGTCTCTACAATTGTGATGCCAAATTGCCATTGCCTGGACATCATCTTGGAGAGTTTAAGTCAGCAAGTTAAAAACAACAGACAGGTCCCAGCAGTTGGCATAATGGCTATGTGCCTGGACTCCCATGTAGTTGACCACGGTTTGAGTCCCGGACCCGGTGGCTTAAACTCACTCTGGGTGCGTGTGTGTGTGTGTGTGCCCAAGATCCTAAGAGGAGAATGGAGGAGAGGGATTGCGGCATGGCCAACCCCCTTGGGGGTGATTTCTTGCTTTCTGTCTCTCTGTCTTTCTCAGTCTTTTTGGCGAGTGCATGCACCCTATAGCAAAAACCTCTCCAATAAATAAATAAATAAATAAATAAATAAAAATAAAAACAGACAATTAAGAAGACCCATAAAACATCCCTTCCTTGTCACTATTGTAGTGATTCTCAGTTCTCACTGGACAAAAAATGTTTCCGAGGACATTTTAGAAAACAAAGACACCCACATGCACCTCCCTAGAATTTCATTTCATTTGTTTTTTTTTGGGGGGATAGACAGTCGTCAGTATTTTTATAAAGCATCTATTTTTTTTGGGGGGGGATAGACAGTTGTCAGTATTTTTATAAAGCATCTATTTTTTTTCTAATGTATTGCCAAGTCAAAGAACCACTATTATTACTAAGATGTATGACAGAATTGGAATCAATTTCATTCCTTAATATATTTCTGAAAGCATCTTTAGGAGATTTTATTAATAATTTTATATCTTGCATTTGAAATAGCATCTTGTCAAAAGTCATACTCTAATATGAATATGCAGATCATTAATATTTATAGAATATTTCCTTATTTTTTGTCAATGTTGATAAAAAACATTATCTCATCAAAAGGGATTAATATGGGAATACATGAGAGGGTTGAGAGGCAGCTTAAGATTTACTCTGAAGTGCCTGAAATTCTAATGTAATTTAGTATCAATCAATTACCTAGTAATATAAATTTTCAATTGAAGAAATATATGGGTCAGACAGTGGTATGGTGGTTAAAGCAACTAGATCCCTTATGGCTGACTGCATGCCTTGAGCCTTGAAAAACATGTTAGGTATGTGTGCTTGCATGCTCAAAATTTCAAAAGGAGAAATGAGGAAGTGATTGTGGCATGACCATCCTCTACGGGCAATGCTTTCTTACTTTCTCTCTCTCTTCTGACTCTCTCTAGGAAGTGCAACCACTCTTTAGGCAATTTTTTTTAAAGAAATATCTGATCATGATTATATTTGGAGCAAGAAAAAATATTTAACAAACAATGACATGTGATATAAGTAAGATCTTTTTAAACAAATCATCAAAGCAGAGAACTGGATAGTTACTAGAGATATTCAGAGGAAAAGTCACTTTTACCAAAAATCAAGGCAGGAGGAAAAATAACTCACTAATTTTAACCAGGCACTAAGTGACTAGAAACCTTAATCATATAATCTTATCTAAATACTTAGCTTTTGAAAGAAAGAAGTGAATAGTCAGTACAGTATCTCATAGATTCTTCCTAGTCATAGTGCTCCAGGTTTACTTCAAACAAAATTGGAAAATAACTGAGATTGTTCCTACTGGCATCTTTTCCCATTGTGTGACCTTCATGCTGTGCCTTGGCTTACAAGTATCCCTCATGATAACCCTGATCTTTGACCATTATTCATTCTACAGCAAAAAGTCCCAGTTTCATGTTCCATTTTTCACATATTTGCTTTTTATATCCAGTGATGACAAACCAAATATACGTTCAGGTTTCTGCAGCTAATAGAACAAACATTACTCCTATTTGGTAAATTTACATTAAACATGGAATCTCGAAGGGTGAATGAAAATAAATGTATGCTGAATTATATTAATCTCTGTGGCAGGTCACTAAAAACATTTCATTTGAGAATCAGATACAAATGAGGAGGGAAACTTCCTACTATCACTACAGTTTTTCTACTTTGCCTAATATCCACTTTTTCCTAGCTATGGTCCTCTGGGTATTAGCTGTTGAAGTAAATTCAAATGGATACCTGAAGAGTTTCTAAGCAGACAAAGCCAGTTAGAGCTCTTAAGTGACCTCAGCCTTGCTTGATGTCCAAACTTAAGTGAAACTTAGTTATTTCTTGCAAATAACTGAAGAAAAACAGAAAAGAAAAACAGCTGAAGTTCAACCAATTAGTAGCAGCTACAAATTTGCAAATGAGAAACTTTCCAATAAGCAAGGCAACCGTATAACTGGAACTAATCAAATATTTTCTTGGCTTCTTTCTGTGTTTGCCCTATAAAAACCTGCCCTGTGCATTACATGGTAGAGCCGCTGAACCACTTCTAGTTTGGAGCTGTGTGATTTCTATATAGTTGTTTACTATTTAAACAACTAAGGTAAAACTCTTCAATCTTATCGTGCTTCAGTTTGTCTTTTATAGAGTTTGGTGTCAGAAATGAAACACGTTCAGTTGGAAGACTCAGATAAGTAAAATTATAGAAGGATGTATTATTACAGTATTATTTCAGAATCAGAATAACGTAGGACTCCTCTATATTGGACGAAAGTTAACTTTCTTTTTTTGAAATTATGGATTCAGAACCCATATTTTTCTAGCAAAATGGGTGCTAAATTACCAAATATAATTTAGAATTACAATGATTCCAATGGAGAGATTTTTATTTAGGCAAAGTTATTCATTCACAGGGTGCATTAGGGAAAAAGGGGTGTGTCCTACTGCTTCAGAAACTATGGATGCATTTTTTATTGTTATACACAAGTTTTCTGAAGGCATAATAACTTAAATCAATCTCTATGGAATGATAATAAAAAATTATTCTGAAACTGCTAATCTTTGTGATTTCTTCCCTTTTCTATATGAACCTAATTGACACAAATTTCCTTTAACATTAAGAATCTCAAATGGAGAACCAGCAGTTAGCGTAATGGCTATGTTGCTGGACTCCCATGTAGTCGACCGCGGTTCGCGTCCCGGACCCGGTGACTTAAAACTCATGCCGGGCGCGTGTGCGTGCGTGCCCAAGATCCTGAGAGGAGAATGGAGAAGGGATTGCAGCGTGGCCATCCCCTCTGGGGGGTGATTTCTTGCTTTCTGTCTCTCTGTCTCTCCTGTCTGGCGAGCGCACATGCCCTTTAGTGAAAAACCTCTCAAACAAACAAACAAAAAAAGAATCTCAAATAAAACAGGTGTATTTTCACCAACTAAACTTAAATTTTGGTCTTGCACAAAACTATTAACTATTATAAATGCAAACAGTTAAAATTAAAAAGAAAAATCTAATTGGAAATAGACTGGATGTTCCCTCAATTGCTCACCTAAAATTCAACCCAAAATCTCCGAAATGCTGACCTCTTATAAAGGCAAACATGCTCTAAATCTCTTCCTTGTGCCTTTGAAATATCTAAGTCTTCAAAATGCTTCATGAAAAAGACTCATCAGAAGGAAAACAGAGGGTAGGTGATATACTATTTAAAAACAAACTGACACAATAAATCTTAAAGTTATTTTTTATAAATATTAGTTTTAAGCTTTAACCATCTGAACAGATCACTCTAACAACTGAAAATAATTTGGATCTAGCTAGTCAGTTTTAAGTTTACCTGACCTATGGCTAAAATTTAAAAATAAAAGCTAAAAATGCCTGTTCATATCTTTCCACATATTTCTATATGTTTTTATATGTAGAGTCATATAGAAAGATTCCAGATGGTATTATTAAAACTAATTTATGAAGGTTTATTTAATTGATATAAAGAAAAAAAAACTTATATGAAATAATCTTATAAAAATAGAAGCTAATGCAAATTGTTTTCTAATGCACATTACTTGAGTAATCTTTAATAAATAAGAATACTTGTGACTAAGATATTTATATTCTGCCTAGTTTTACTAGTCAAACAAGCTTATGCTGTCTGTTACACAATTTGTCAATAAAAAAATAGCTTGAAATGATAAGTGAGCTTTGCTTAAAGTTATATATAATTAAAACTACTAGAATTAATAAAGGATAAAAAGCTATCTTAAAAATGTACAAAAAATGCAGGATGTGCTCAACATCATAATTAAGTTTTCACTTTCTTAACCACATTATAAACAAATTACAACACATAAGTTTTGGAGAGACATTTGAATCATAGCACTTATTGTGATTATTTTTGCTAAAAATAGGAATGATTATTTTTAAAAAATTATTTCAATAGAATAACAAAGTAAATCCATTATCAAATTTGAGTCCTGTTCATTGTCTTAGAGGTGAGGCATATATGTACAGAAATTAGATCCTGAAAGCCTTGCAAACTGAAACTGAATGACTTTTAAAACTTCTGAAAAAAATCACGACAGATTATGTAAGTACAACTCTCATGCTTACTGTTATGTGGGTCATTCAGAGAGTTTATAAGAACCCCTGATGACATAATTAGAGACATTTAAACTGAAAACCAGGAAAATCCACTAGATTGCAACTGCCAGCCTCATTCTATCATAGGGTTCTTCAAATTCACATAGAGCAATCTCTACTAACTGCCCTCTGGACTCAAAAAATAAGATCATCATTCACTGTAAATATTGTCATTTTTCTTTTGTTTTCATAAAACAAAAACTTGCATTAGAATGACTACATAGCCATACATCTCGGTTCAACCATTGGTGACATCTGCATGAATCTTTGAGTGACTATATCAATGGTGCTATGGTTTGAATATGGCTTATCCCTCAAAGATTGAAGTGCTGGAAGCTTAACCCCCAATGTAATGGCATTGAGAGATGGTGAAATAATTAAGAGGTGGGGCCAAGTGGGCAGTGTTTTGATCATGGAAGCACCCCTGTCATGAGTAGATGAATATCCTCTGGAGGGATGGAGTGAGTCCCTGCTCTTGAGGGGAAGGATGAGTTCCCATTAGAGTGGGTGGTTATAAACAGATGGCTGCCCCCAAGTCTCCCTTTCTCTTTGCATGTACACTCCGACTTTGCCATTCTTCCCACCTTGCTGTGAGGCAGCAGAGGTTGGGAGATGCCAGCCCTATGCCTTTGGACTTCCCAGTCACCAGGATCCCGAGCAAGTAAATCTCTGTTCTTATATGCCACCTCATTTCAGGTCTTTCTGTTAAGCAACACAAGCAATACAATAATACTAGAACAAGTGATAACATAGAGGAAAGATACATTCTAATGAACATTCTCAGTTTTCTGAGAGAATGAACAAAAGTGTTAGGTAATGGCTAGAGTCTATTTGAATGGAGACCCAGCCTGAAGAATACCTGAGCAGACAAAGTTATAATATATGGGCCTTTGGGAAAGTCATGATGTATTTTCCTGTATTTTTCTATGCAAAAATTCACCATGATTTTCCTGACAACCCAGTAGTTATGCTTCACAAGTGTCCCCAACCTGCTTGATTTATAGACATAAGCAAAACTTAACTTGAGCTAGTTCTTGTAAATGCCTATATTAAAGAAAAACAAACTGAAACTCAACCCAACCGGCCAACACACTACAATTATACAATATAATTAGTGTTTCTAATCGGATAGACTAAATAAAACAATTATGTAATTATAACCTATCAAATGCTGTCTTTGTTTTACTTCTGTGTTTGTCCTTCACCTTACATTACTTCTGTGGAGCTGCTAAATCACTTAGGATTGGAGCAGCCTGATTAAGAGTTGTTGTTTGCTTAAATAAATTCTGTAAATTTATTTTGCCTACTTTACATTTTTGATGTAGGTAAATGCAAAAAGTAAACAAAACGAAGTTTAATAAAATTAATTGATCAATAAAAATGTCAAATAAAGAGAAGGTTTAAATAAAATATGCTATGCTCTGCTAGAATGTGGAAACATTTATAGCAATAGTCTTCATGCATTTGTACATATATATTGTTTTGGAAAAAAAGACATCGTAAAAACTTCCATCATTTTTCAGATTAAAAGCAGGTAAGTAGCTTAATCAGTTTCATACTGAATGCATCTTATTTTTTAAACATGAAGCAACTTTATATTTAAACATCAAATGTGCTCAGCATTAGCCATTGAGAAATATGACTGCTGCTGATTGTGGTGAATTTTTTTTTTTTACTACCAATTAACTTAACACCTGTCATCAATTAGAAGGGGCTTAGTAACAAACTAAAAGAGTTTACTTTCTTTAAAAAAAAAATTAGAATGATTTATCTGTATTAAGACTGGCAGACACCATTTATATCAAATTCCTTCAAGATAGTTTGTGACTGAAGTGTTTGTTGAAAGTAAATCCTACTAAAAATTAATCAACAAATTAGTGAAGTTACATGCAAGCACAAACATTTGGAAGCAAAAATATATATCAATGCCATATTTGATCAATTCTGTATATGAATAACCAATAGCTCTTCCTTAAGATATTTTGATTATATAAATGTACCCTGTTGGAATCTATTTACATAAATTATTTTTCTTATAATAAATTAACTGCTTAACTAATAAAATTTAGAATTCAAAATTTTTAAATATGATAAATAGCTAAAACTAATTAAATTAATATATTATTTCTGTTTAATTAAAAAAAAAATAAAGTCTGGGACCAGCAGTTAGCGTAGTGGTTATGTCGCTGGACTCTCACATATTCGACCGCGGTTCGTGTCCCAGACCTGGTGGCTTAAAACTCATGCAGGGCGCATGTGCATGTGTGCTCAAGATCCCGAAAGGAGAACAGAGGAGAAGAGATTGCGGCATGGTCATCCCATCTGGTGGGCAATTTCTTGCCTTCTGTCTCTCTGTCTCTCTCTGTCTGTCTGGCGAGCACACGCACCCTATAGCAAAAAAAAAAAAAAAAACCTTTTTAAAAACTAACTAACTAACTAAATAAAAATAAAAAATAAAGTCAATCTCTCTGGTCAGATTTAAAAGTAATAATCGGGGCCAGCAGGTGGCACGGTGTTTAAAGTGCTGGACCCTCCCACATGGCCAACCACAGTTAGAGTCCCAGACCTGGTGGCTTGCTTTCTCACTTCCCCTCTCTCTCTCTCTGTGTCTCTTTCTGGTCAAATTAATATAAATGAATGAATAAATAAAACTAAATAATTTTTTAAAAAGTAATAGTAGTAAAAAAAAAAAAAAAATGGAAGATGGGACCAGCAGTTAGCGTAACTGGTCAGATTTAAAAGTAATAATCGGGGCCAGCAGGTGGCACGGTGTTTAAAGTGCTGGACCCTCCCACATGGCCAACCACAGTTAGAGTCCCAGACCTGGTGGCTTGCTTTCTCACTTCCCCTCTCTCTCTCTCTGTGTCTCTTTCTGGTCAAATTAATATAAATGAATGAATAAATAAAACTAAATAATTTTTTAAAAAGTAATAGTAGTAAAAAAAAAAAAAAAGGAAGATGGGACCAGCAGTTAGCGTAATGGCTATGTTGCTGGACTCCCATGTAGTCGACCGCGGTTTGCGTCCCGGACCTGGTGGTTTAAAACTCACGCCAGGCGTGTGTGCATGCGTGCCCAAGATCCCAAGAGGAGAATGGAGGAGAAGGGATTGCAGTGTGACCAACCCCCGTAGGGGGTGATTTCTCGTTTTCTGTCTCTCTGTCTTTCTCTGTCTGTCTGGTGAGCACACGCACCCTATAACAATAAAAATCTCTCCAAAAAAAAAAAAAAAACCACAAATGAATTGAATAGTAGTAAATAAAATTAAAATTAAAAGAATAAAGTCAATAAAAATGATGAAACTGTGTGATTCCTAGGATTGATCAATAACAAATAAGTACATGATGAATTGGTTAAAAAAATCTATCAAGGGACTAGGCAGTGGTGGTGTAGCAGTAAGACACTGGACTTGCGGGGACAAGTCCTCCATTTGTGTCTCAGGGATTCCCTGAGCATGCTGGATATGCATGTGTCTGTGATCCAGGCTTGCTGAAACAGGGGTGGATTGTAGTGTGGGCAAGACTCTGATGTGATAGTTGGTGTCTCTCTCTCTCACTCAGAAAAAAATACATGAAATAAAATTTTAAACTATCAAAATAAAATTAAGAATACATTAAAATGGTAATAATCATCACCATCACAATTGCTACAGACTGAATGTTTATGATTGCCCTGAATTCATATGTTGAAACCCTAAGCCTTAATGTGATGATATTTGAGGTGGGACATTTGAAAAGGGATTAGGGTTGGATTAGATCATAAACATGAATCCCTGTGATGGGATTAGTGTCTTCCCAGAAGATGAAGGAGCAGGAGTGTTCCCCCTCCATCATGTGAGGATGTAACAGGAGGGTATCCCTCTGCAAACCAGGAGGAGGCCCTCACCAGGAACCTAAAGGTCCTTGATCTTGAATTCCAGAGTCTTAAAAACTGTGGAAATTCCTTTCTATTGTTTGAGATACCCAGACTATGATATTTTTCTTATAGCAGCTTAAACTAAGACAATATTATTGGACCAATGTCTTAGAGATTTTGATAGTAGTGCTCACAATCATAAAATCACCATCTTTATTAACACTCTAAAGTGTTAAAGAGTTGAAGGTAATTTAATAGGCTTAGGTATTTTTTATGAATAAGACTAGTTTGAATACATTTTCTAAGTAGATTGTTCTCACCTAAACACCTGCCCTTACTTCTTATTTCTCAACATCCCTTGTAAAAGATTCCATTTTTTAAAGAGGTTTTTACTATAGGGCATTGCACTCACTGGAAAGACAGAGAGACAGAAAGTGAGAAATCACCCCCTGGCAGCGGGGGATAGCCATGCTGCAATCCCTTTTGTTCCATTCTCTGTCTTGGGCATGCACTCACACGTTTTTAAATCCTTTAGAAATAACCTTTATGATAATAAAGGTGAATGAAAGCAAAGTGTTTCCCTGAGTCCTGTGAGCTGCTCTAGCAAATTAATCAAGTCCAAGGGAGAGTCTACGGGAACCCCAATTTTTGGCCGGTCAGTCAAAAGCAAAGATCGTAACTGGTGCTCAAGATCAGCACCTGAAGTAGGGGCCAGTCTGTGGGACTGAGCCCACAACTATTGGGATCTGACAAATCTCCAGATCAGAATAGTATTGAAACTGAGCTTGAGGACACTTAGCTGGTATCTGGGGGAGAACCGCTTGTTTGGTGTGTAGACATTTTCCCCACCCGAGTGTTGAGTTACTATGTAAGAGAGACTAGAGAAATAGAGAAAAGTGCTTTCAATTTTACTTATATCTTATAACAAATACTGGGTTTTTTGGTATAGACTCTCTCTTAATTACAACCCCAAAATATAGGTTATCAAGGTTTTCTTTTCTGTACTTTAATGATATGAGTCATCAAATTTCAGCATAAATTTCCTGAGGGCAGGATCTAACTGTATGATTTCTTATGTCCACCAGTCATGTTCCACAACTCCAGGGAACACCTGGGTTCTTACTGGAATTTCTATTTGAACATTGACTCCTGGCTCCTAGAAAATGAATTGAGGAGCCTTATGTGTCTAGAGGACACACAGTTCCAAAATTTGGTCGTTGATTCTGAAACTGAGTACTTGACAAATATATACCAATTAATTTGGGTTCAATTTTTAGAGCTTTCTTTAAGATTGATGGAAATTTAGGTAAGAGTGTGGCCTTATTGATATAACCAAAGAAGTATGAGGAAACCGTAAAATTTGTAGAAAAGTGAAACTAAAGTATGAGCTTCAGTACAAAAAACTGAAATCTACATATATATTTCTTCATATATATTTCCATGAATTTTTGAAGACTCTTACATATTATGAGAATACATAAATACCACTAATAATGCACAAACGTCCCCATAAACCTCATGTGAAAACTGTATATGTAAACAAAAAAATATGTTTTCTCTTTAACCTGCTTTATAAAACTCTCTGTGGAGACAAACATCATTTGACCGAGAGTTACGTGACCTAAACAGGGACTACGATAAGCGTGTCATTTATGTCTGAAGGAGTATGTTTTCTCCATCATGAAATGCAGAATTAGTGGTACTAGTTTAAAAAGCACAAATTAAGGATATTTGATAATAGGTAGGTGAAGGCACAGGCAGAAGTAATGTGGCCCTTCAAAAATTATTAGGCACCTAGAAAAAAGAAAACTGTTTTACACTGCACTTAAAATAATTAGTGCTGGGACCGGTAGTTGGCGTAATGGCTGTTTCACTGCACTCCCATGTAGTCGATCACGCAAGTCCTGGACCTCGTGCCTTGAACTCACACCAGGCGAGTGTGCATGCGTGCCCACCCAAGATCCCAAGAGGAGAATGGAGGAGAAGGGATTGTGGCATAGCCATCCCCCCCGGGGGGTAATTTCTCGTTTTCTGTTTCTTATCTCTCTCTGTCTTTCTGGCAAGCGCACACGCCCTATAGCAAAAAAAACTCTCAAAAAAAATAAATAATGAATGTAAAGTGTTAAGCAATATTTGGGTTAATATATTTGGAATACAGCTGGTTTTCTTTGTAAAACTTCTAAACCAGTGATTCTTAGCTAATGGATGTTAGACTCCACTCTCAGGGATATTTGAGACCATGTTGTTTGTCACAACTGTGCTGTTTGCTGGGGTGGTATTGGCATGTAGTGGATAGGGCCAGGAGTACTGTGAAGCATCCTAATATACACAGGGTAGCAACTAATAATCAAGAATGGTCTGATCTCACGTGTCAACCATGCTGAGGTTGAGAAAGCCTACTTTAAACCACTCCAGGGAAATATTTCATAAACCTGCACATCTTTCTTTTTCACAGCAATCCAAAGCGTGTCGGTCTATTGGGATAAAGTCATGTTCTCTGCTCTTATCTAAAAAGTGGAGCACCAAACAGGGTCTGGGAAGCAGAGCAGAGGATAAACACTGAGTGGGCTGATGTCCATGGGAAGTCTCTATTTCTGGAAGAATTCAGTGCTCCAAGGTCATAGTGAATATTTGATGGACAGCAGCATCTGCTCGCCACACTTGCACTCTTGCCAGTTTATAGTCTCCTGCCACATGCTACCAGAGTTAGCCCTTCAGAGCTGTTCAGAACTGTTCAATGGCCACTTATCAAACATTTAAAAAAAAGGTCAAAGTCTTCACTATGACCTGCAGAGCCCCTTAATTTCCAAATCTAAGTGACTCCTCTGTTCCCAGGTCCTAACAAGATTTCTCTCCCTGTGTTTTGTCCATGCTGGCCTATTCACCGATCTGACAACACGCCCAAGCATTCAGCCCTCTCAGGGTCTTTCTCCTATG
Source organism: Tupaia belangeri chinensis (assembly GCF_000334495.1). Classification (NCBI taxonomy): domain Eukaryota; kingdom Metazoa; phylum Chordata; class Mammalia; order Scandentia; family Tupaiidae; genus Tupaia; species Tupaia belangeri. The sequence goes on from NW_006204238.1 coordinate 626,780, forward strand.
TAGGTTGACTACGTGGGAGTCCAGCGACATAGCCATTAGGCTAAATGCTGGTCCCTCTAGTGTGTTTTTTAAGCTACCAGAGTAGGGCAGGGTAGAGATTGGAACCACTTGGTCAGGCACAAGGGACCCAGCATCTGCCCTTAACCACTAGATTACAGAGCCAGCCCAAGAACTCTCTTCCTTCTGAATAAGAATAAATGCATTCCAATGGTATTGAAAATCATGTTCACTGTACAGCAAACACAGTATTTTAGCCCTTTAGGCAAACATAACCTCTTACTGTACCCCTTGGCTTTGCATTTAATAATCATTCTTCAGCAACTCCTTTCTTGGAACAAGGGTAGTTAAAATAAATAATTTACCAGTTCCAGATGATTTTCTTTAACTGCAAAATCACTTCTATCAAGCATAGTTTATTATATTGATGAGTTCTTAGTAATCTATATAGGTATTTCTTGGAAAAGCAGAATTTATATTCTTCAATCAAAATTTTGTGAAACAAACTACTAACTTGCTCATTTAAATTTTAATGTAAGAGATAGGTGTTAATTCATATTATCAGAAGATCTTAGATGAATGTTTTCTTAAATCCTGGAAGATGCAGACCAATAATTAAAACTGATGAGATAAGGAAGAGGGCCCAGTGACCGTGGCACAGGTGACAGGGCATCATTATTGATGCTGGATCCATATGAGCAGGCCTGGATTTCAGATCCCACATTGTCCTGAACATGATAGATACTCACATGATCTTAGCTGGCTGGAAGGTGGGAGGTGCAAGGTGAAATCCTGTTGAGGGCACCTATTGTTTTTCTGTCTCATGAAGGAAAGAAAAAAGAAATGAAAACAAAAATGACAATAAATAGAATACCCCAGTCGGCAGCGGAAGTGAGACGTGACAGCTGATCTCTTTGCACCACAGTTTCAGTGATATTTTCCCACCCAGCAGGAGCTGAAGAGGGCAGGTAAGGTTTATGCCATCTCCTTACTCCGCACACAGAAAAGGAGACAAGTTGATATGTGAGCTTAGGCATGTGACTCATGTTAATAGCACAAATGTTAGTTGCCTTGAAGTCTATCACTAGGACAAACTGATCATTCTTTTTCCCAGAATAGCAATGGCAGAAAGAGAAACAAAAAAGGAAAACTAAGAGCCACCAAATAAGTAACATCCTTTTTCATCTCTGGAAATGCAAATCTCCTGGACTGATCAGCTATTGCCACAACAATGCTGCATAACAAATCACCACCAACTCTTAGTGGCATTACTTTCAAAGATATGTTGAGCTAAGGCTGGCTCTGGTGACACAGCTGGGCAGCCGCACTCGTCGGGGCATGGCCAGGAGTCAGGAGCTGCTCTGCCCTTTGGCTTGTCATCCTCGTCGCAGCAGCAGGCTGGCCAGGGCACATGGTGTCATTGCAATGTCAGAAGTGCAAGACAGTAAACAGAAACTTGAGATGTTCCTTTACTGAGGCTTGAGCCTGGCACACTGTCAGTCCTGCCCATTGGCCATTACCAGTCACATGCCTAAGTTCAAAACCTAGGGAAGTCCCTTTTGCAACATAATGATCATGACACTGGCAGGATTTCAAGAAAGGCTGAATAACTAGGTCCAATAATGAAATCAATTACGTTTTCCTATTTTTCAAATTTGAAAGGTATATCGCTAAATACATTTATTTATATCAAGATCAAGAAATGCCTTGGGACCAGCAGATGGTGTAATGGTTATGTCACTGGACTCACACATGGCCGACTGCAGATCAAGACCGAGATCCAGCAGCTTCTACCTCATGCTGAGTGTGTGTGCCTTTGTGCCCAGACTCTCAAGAGAAGAATGGAGGAGAGGGGAGTGCAGCATGGCCATCCCCTAGCAGGTGTTGTCTCACTTTCTGTCTATCTCTATCTCTCTCTCTGGTGGTACATACGCCCTATAGCAAAAATCTCTCTGTTAGAAAAAGAAATATCTTTATAATTTAAAAAGAGTTAATGGAATCTAAGAGATTGATATGAAGACTTTGATAACAAAACTGCAAAAACTTGCTGATTCGAAGAGTGTCTTTTTAGCCAAATTTATCCTGCATATGTATGTGTGTGTGTGTGTGTGTGTGTATCTCTATAAATTTATATTTTCTTTTCCTTTTTTTTTTTTTTTTTTTTTTTTAGGATTTTGTGATTGTGTGTATAGTTTTTGAACTATTTTTGTGTATCTGCATTTTTTCCTTTTTTTTTTTTAGAGAGGTTTTTCCTATAGGGTGCATGTGCTTGCCAGAAAGACAGAGAGACAGAAAGTGAGAAATCACTCCCCAGGGGGGATGCCCATACCACAATCCCTTCTCCTCTATTGTTCTTCTAGGATTCTGGGCACACATGAGCATGTGTCTGGCCTGAGTTTCAAGCCCCTGGGTCCATGACCCGAACTGCAGGAGACTACATGGGAGTCCAGAGATGTAACCATTATGCCATCTACTGGTCCCTAAATTATATATTTTCAACTGAACTTTTCTTATAAATTACCTTACTAAAGCTCTCAAAATTATAGTTTTATGTTAGAGATAGATCACAAAATGCTAAATTGAAAATATTTCTAGTTCCAGTAAGATCTTATGTACAATAGTAAGTTGTACTCAAGGATATCTTGGCCAGTATCTTACCTATTAAGAAGTAAAAGAATTCTAAAAGACTTTCTTAGCATAATGTCTGCTATGAGTCAGAAAATCTTTAATCAGAGGAATGACTCAACCCATGCTGGTGAAGGACAGGTAAACTTTAGAGAAGTCCTTCCTAGCACCAGTGTAAAACAAGGCATTATTATTTGAGTGATCTTAATAATCCGCCTTCTTAGACACACACTGAAAATGTGTGTTGGACAATACAAGGAGAAATTCTAGTCCTTTTTTATTTCCCCCCTCAGGGTTTCCTCTTTTTATTGTCAGTGATTGATTCCATGTAAGATTTTTAAGATAAACAAAACCAGCTGAAATGTCTAGAAAATCCACAAATTTAAGCTCTTCTCAGACACACACACACAAAAACTTGGTAAATGTCTCATGGGGTTTAACTTACATATAACTTGAGAGGAACTGATTGATTCGATAAAAAAGTGATAGAGAAGAAGAAACTCAGATGTGAATGTCAAAGACAAGGTCAACCCTCACCTAGACCAATTATATTTTGTATCAAATCCCCAGATAGACTAACAAAAGTATCAACCCACATCTACGAATAAACACTACTGAGAAATAATTTAAAACACTTGATCACTTGAGCATAAAGTAAAACAACACATTCATAGCAATAACAACCTCCTATATTTTGGAAACATATTTTTAAACAGGTAAAATGAGACAATTTCTATAGCCATTTGTGAAACTTAAGAACAATTGCTAATTTTTAAAGGAGAATTTGTATACATACATATATATTTTTTCCTTCTCATTAAAGTTAACAGAGTTAATGTTCAATGTGTGCTCGTGAGAAGTTAACTTCTCTGAGCTTCCTTCTTTTTGTAACTTTGTATTTACTATTATGTTCTCTTAATTGTATGACTTGAGAGATGTCACAGTATTGGGTTGTCAGAAAAGTCATGATGTATTTTTTCTGTTTTTCCATGCAAATACATGTCATGATTTTTCCAACAAACAATAAAATTAATGAAGTTTGGAGACCAGCAGTTAGCGTAATGGCTATGTCGCTGGATTCCCACATAGTCGACCACAGTTCGAGTCCCAGACCCAGTGGCTTAAACTCACACCGGGCGCGTGTGCATGCATGCCCAAGATCCTGAGAGGAGAATGGAGGAGAAGGGATTGCGGCATGGCCATCCCCCCTGGGGGGTGATTTCTCGCTTTCTGTCTCTCTGTCTCTCTCTGTATGTCTGGCGAGTGCACGTGCCCTATAGCAAAAACCTTTCAAAAAAAAAAAGAAAAAAAATTAATGAAGTTTATATTTGCAAAAAACTGGAACGTGTTATTACCAAGGTCTACACTCAACAGATTCAGTTAAACTGTGTAGGTAATTATAACATTCACCTTATTTCTTTTTTTTTCTTTTTCTCTTGGAGAGGGTTTTGCTATAGGGCACATGCGCTTGCCAGACAGACAGAGAGAGACGGAGAGACAGAAAGCGAGAAATCACCCTCCGGGGGGATGGTCACACCCCAATCCCTTCTCCTCCATTCTCCTCTCGGGATCTTGGGCACGCAAGCACACGCGCCCAGCGTGAGTTTTAAGTCACTGGGTCCGGGACACGAACCACAGTCGACTACATGGGAGTCCAGCCACATAGCCATTACACTAACTGCTGGTCCCATATTCACCTTATTTTTCTCCTTTTGAAATCATAAGCCTACATCTAATATATCTAATTCAGTAATTAAAATTTCAAGGAAAGCATAGAGTTTTATTTTTAAAAGAATATGCTTTGAGATAAAAAAAGTAGATAAAATTAGATAATCATTCATAATTTCAATAGAAGAATTGTTTCACTAAATAAGAATTGAAGGAAATTCTTAACCTAATAGAGATTATCTATCAAAAACCTGTAAAAACATTCTTCATATTGATGAAAACTTGAAGAATTTTTAAAAAGTACGTATCCTCATTGATTTATTTCAGCATGACACTGTATAGTCCAATGATTCGAGTAAAAATAAATAAGGATATAACAAGATTATAGGAATAATGAATTATTCATAGAATATAAGATTGTCTAAAGACTATCACATATACCTAATCAGGTAGTTAAGTGCCCATCTTTCAGAATCACAATTCAATTTGACATATGTGGCTATTTGTTTTTCTTTTTTTTTAGAACTACTATAATTAATTACCAGAGCTTGGGTTGCTTCAACAGGAGAAATTTAATTTCTCACAATTCTGGAGAAAAGAAATTCAAGACTAAGGTGTCATTAGGGTTGATTTCTTCTGAAATTTCACTGGGGTAGATTTCTTCTGAGATTTCTCTGTTTTTCTTGTAGACAGTTGTCTTCTGAATCTTCTATTCTTCTTCCTCTTTGTGTCCTAATTTTCTCTTCTGGTAAGAACACTAGTCATACACAATTAGGGCTCATCATAATGATCTAATTTTAATTTATCTTTTTAAAAACATCTCCAAATACAGTCAGGGGTAGCGGTGTTAGGACTTTAACATATGAATTTTGAGGAAACACAATTCAGATCATAACAAAGCTCAAAAGAGTAGACAGAAATTATTAGTATTAATGAAAGTTGATGGATATGTTCTTAAAATGATGATCATAAGAATGATAACAATACAAATTACCCAAGAGTCAATCTAACAAAAGATTTGCATGGCTGGGGCTAGCAGGTGGAATGGTGGTTAAGGTGCTGGACTCCCAATTGTCGACTGTGGTTCAATTCCTGGACCTTGCAGCTTGTTTTCTCATTCTCTTTCTCTCTCACCCTGTCCCTGTCTGGTCAAATTAAAATAAATTAATAAATGACATTAAATAAAATAATTCTTTAAAAAAAGATTTGTATGGCTATTACATAGAAAAATGGTAAGGGTTAATCATCCAAAATTTATGCTGAGAAAGTCTCCTATAAAGCTATATGGAAATATAGCCATACTAAGTTCTTGAAGAAATAACTTTGGTAGACTGAAAAGGTTACAGATCATGTTCCTGGGCTTCCAGACCAGGCAAGGGATGTTTAAAAAGCATGGACTCCAGCTTCCTCGTATCATCAGGGGAGAGATGCATGTTTCACCAATCATGAATGCTGAAATGGCAAATCACGGTGGATGTTAGGTTTTTAGCACATCACATGACTGTCAGAGATTAATCCCAATCACATAAGGAGAGAGGATTTATCTCCCTAGGCATGCAACTTAAAACAATTCAATCAGGGTCAGCAGATGGTGAGGGGGTTAGGGCATTGGAATCCCACTTGGCTGACTGCAGTTGGAGTTCTGAATCTGGTGGCTTGCTTTCTCACTTTCTCTCACTCTCTCTCTGGATGTGCCCTATAGCAAATTGTACTACTACTACTACTACTGCTGCTAGTAATAATAAATAAAATAAAATAAATAATTCTAAAAAGAAAGAAAGAAAGAAAGAAAGAAAGAAAGAAACAGTAAAAATAAATAAGGATATAACAAGATTATAGGAATAATGAATTATTCATAGAATATAAGATTGTCTAAAGACTATCACATATAGCTAATCAGGTAGTTAAGTGCCCATCTTTCAGAATCACAATTCAATTTGACATATGTGGCTATTTGTTTTTCTTTTTTTTTAGAACTACTATAATTAATTACCAGAGCTTGGGTTGCTTCAACAGGAGAAATTTAATTTCTCACAATTCTGGAGAAAAGAAATTCAAGACTAAGGTGTCATTAGGGTTGATTTCTTCTGAAATTTCACTGGGGTAGATTTCTTCTGAGATTTCTCTGTTTTTCTTGTAGACAGTTGTCTTCTGAATCTTCTATTCTTCTTCCTCTTTGTGTCCTAATTTTCTCTTCTGGTAAGGACACTAGTCATACACAATTAGGGCTCATCATAATGATCTAATTTTAATTTATTTTTTAAAAACATCTCCAAATACAGTCAGGGGTAGTGGTGTTAGGACTTTAACATATGAATTTTGAGGAAACACAATTCAGATCATAACAAAGCTCAAAAGAGTAGACAGAAATTATTAGTATTAATGAAAGTTGATGGATATGTTCTTAAAATGATGATCATAAGAATGATAACAATACAAATTACCCAAGAGTCAATCTAACAAAAGATTTGCATGGCTGGGGCTAGCAGGTGGAATGGTGGTTAAGGTGCTGGACTCCCAATTGTCGACTGTGGTTCAATTCCTGGACCTTGCAGCTTGTTTTCTCATTCTCTTTCTCTCTCACCCTGTCCCTGTCTGGTCAAATTAAAATAAATTAATAAATAACATTAAATAAAATAATTCTTTAAAAAAAGATTTGTATGGCTATTACATAGAAAAATGGTAAGGGTTAATCATCCAAAATTTATGCTGAGAAAGTCTCCTATAAAGCTATATGGAAATATAGCCATACTAAGTTCTTGAAGAAATAACTTTGGTAGACTGAAAAGGTTACAGATCATGTTCCTGGGCTTCCAGACCAGGCAAGGGATGTTTAAAAAGCATGGACTCCAGCTTCCTCGTATCATCAGGGGAGAGATGCATGTTTCACCAATCATGAATGCTGAAATGGCAAATCACGGTGGATGTTAGGTTTTTAGCACATCACATGACTGTCAGAGATTAATCCCAATCACATAAGGAGAGAGGATTTATCTCCCTAGGCATGCAACTTAAAACAATTCAATCAGGGTCAGCAGATGGTGAGGGGGTTAGGGCATTGGAATCCCACTTGGCTGACTGCAGTTGGAGTTCTGAATCCGGGGGCTTGCTTTCTCACTTTCTCTCACTCTCTCTCTGGATGTGCCCTATAGCAAATTGTACTACTACTACTACTACTGCTGCTAGTAATAATAAATAAAATAAAATAAATAATTCTAAAAAGAAAGAAAGAAAGAAAGAAAGAAAGAAAGAAAGAAAGAAAGAAAGAAAGAAAGAAAGAAAGAACAAACTCAACTCAATCAAAGGCCAAGGTCCCACTTCCAGATTCCAATACCTGACAAAATCAGATCCTCTCTTCTGGTACAGGACAGTGTGCAATGGAGGGTCTGCAATTCTGGTGCAACTTCAAGTTCAGGAGTTTTTCACAGTGAAAGTCTTATCAGTTAATGTTGTATTTCCAGATAATTTATCTTTGTTAACCAAGAATCTAAAACTCTATTAAAGAAGATCTTAGTAAATGGGGATATACACCATATTGATAGATTAGAAGTTTTTACATTTTAGAGAAATTAATTATACCCAAATTAATATACAAGTTCAATGCAACTTCAGTAAAAAATATAGCCCAGTCTTTAAGACTACAATAAGCTGATTTATATAGAAGAGCAAAGGGTCAATGATAGTGAATACAATACTGAAGAAGAAAGTAGTGGCAATTTAATACTTTGCAAGGGGACTGCAACAAGTCCATTGAGAAATGGAATTAGGGAACAAGTTTGTTTTGTTGCCAAAATAAAATTTGAAGTCTCTGCACAGTTTTCTCATAATGTGTATTTTCCATGAACTTTTTTTAGAAAGCCACCATTTGTTTATATATATATATATATACACAAATATATATGAGGTTTTTATCATAGGGTACATGCGCTTGTCAGAGACAGATGGTGAGAGGCAAAATGGGAAATATCTAAATATCTTGAACATCCCAAGAAAATGTTGCCATAACCTTTGCTGTTCATAGGTCCACTTTTGCTTTGACTAGACCACTTTGGTCTCTGTAGCATTTGCTTTGATTGTACTTTGTCTTCCGAATCATATTGGTAAAGTCATATGTCAATGAAATGTCTCAGGATCTTTATTCCACTAACTTAAAATTTCCATTGAAACGTCTGCTCTTGTCTGCAGCTGACCTGGGTGTAAGCGTTCTGTTGATAGGCACAATACCTACTTGGTATTGCTGTTGGCTATTTATAGTATTAATTGTTGGTTGTCTTCAATTAGAGCTCAAACAAGATTACATTTTTCCTCTTAAATTGATATGGATAGGGAACCAACAGAGGGCGTAATGGTTGTATCACTGGACTCCCACATAGTCGACTGTGGTTCAAGTCCTGGAACCAGTGGCTTAAACTCACACTAGGCACAAGTGTGTGCATGTTCAAAGTCCTGAGAGGAAAAGGGATTGCAGTGTGGCCATCTTCCCTGGGAAGTGATTTCTCGTTTTCCATCTCTCTATTTCTCCAGTGAGTTTATGCACCTTATAGAAAAAAACTCTCTCTTAGAAAACAAAAAATTTGGGATCAGCACTTAGCATAATGGCTATGTCGCTGGACTCCCATATAGTTCACCATGGTTCTAGTCCCAGACCCAGTGGCTTAAACTCACACAGGGTGCATGTGTGTGTATGCCCAAGATACTGAGAGGAGGATGGAGGAGAAGGGATTGCGATATGACCATCTCCCCCACCCCGGGGAGTGATTTCTCACTTTCTGTCTTTCTGTCTCTCTCTGTCCTTGTGGTGAGCACACGTGCCCTATAGCTAAAACCTCTCAAAAAAAAATTGATATGGATGATCTGTCACTGCAAGTGTCATCTTCAACATGATCTCAACCCTTCTTAAAATGAATTATCCATTTGTAAATTGCTGACTTCCTTTAGGCATTTTTCCCACCAACTTTTGTAAAGCATCAGTAGTTTCACTATTTTTCCACAAAGCTTCACCATGGAACTGTTCTTGTTTCAATTTTTTGCAGAATTCATGTCGCGCTGGCAGGGGCTCTTTTCAAACTGATATTTTCTTATATTTCAAGCTAGCTCCTCTTAACATATGTCACAACAAATTAGTATTAATTTATTTTTGTGAAAGAGTATTTTAAATCCATGCCTAGTTTTTTCATAATACACATTTCCACGAACTTTTTGAAGATCACACCTGCTCACTAATTACTCTCTCCTTTGCTCACTCTGCTTTATTTACTCACTTCTCAAACACACAAAACACAGGACGACCTCAGGATTATTACCCTTATTATTTTTGACTTGATTACATCAATACACACACACCCAAATCAGTTGAAATAAATACTCATCACATTGACTCTTCAAAAAGTCAATGCTAAATGTGTATTATAAAAAACTATGAATGGATTTAATCTTTTTATTAAAATAAATCCATACTTTAATTCCATCTTTTCACAAAAATTTTCTGAACTCCTATATTAATAATGGTGGAGTAAACATTAAAAAATGTCTATCAAGATATTTTACCCGATAATAGGTCTTTTTTTTTTCCTTCTTTTATGGAAAGGTTTTTGTTATAGGGTGCGTGCGCTCACCAGAAAGACAGAGAAAGACAGAGAGCAAGAAATCAGCCCCCGGGGGGATGGCCACGCCACAATCCCTTCTCCTCCATTCTCCTTTCAGGATCTTGGGCACGCACGCACACGCGCCTGGCGTGAGTTTTAAGCCACCGGGTCTGGGATGTGAACCGTGGTCAACTACGTGGGAGTCCAGTGACATAGCCATTACGCTAACTGCCAGTCCCCACGATAATAGGTATTAACTGTGGGCTTTGAACATTCATAAACCATGTTGCAAACACATGGGCTGCCACCCAGCCTTTGTTGCTTCATTTATAGAGACAAGGAGAGTAGATTTAGCATAATTTTAAGGGATTTATAATTCTCAGAATGATAAATGGGCATTGGTTTCAATCTAAAGTTAGCAGTTGCACTGATCCCTAAGACGGGATACCTACCTACCTACATACCTCTACATACCTCTTGAAATTTTGAAGTCAAGCATTGACCTTTACTTTTCGGCTCTGAAAATCCATTTACGGTCATTCATGTTTGCTCTAGTCTGCACCTCCATACCCTTCTAGCACCATCTGTTACTCAGTTCCAGAGCCACTTCTACGTTTTCAGATATAGTAATAACCTACTTCTCAGTATCAGTTCTTTTAGTTTGTTATTTGTTTTTAGGTTTTTTTTCCTCTTTTGGTAACAAAATCCTGAATAATTTATAAAGAAAAGTGGTTTATTCAGCTTACAGTTCTGCAGACTAGAAAGTTCAAGATGGGGTGACTGCATCTAGTAGTTTCTGTGAAAGCCTCATTCTGCATTAAAATATGGTGGAGAGGCAGAAGGGGAACCAGGTACATGTAAAAAAGGGCACACATGTGACACAGTGAGAGCAACAAGTCACACAGCTTTATAACTAACAGTAACCAACTTACTCTTGGGAGACCTAAGTCTCTCTTCCAAGACCTAGTCATCTGTTAAAGGCCCATACCTCCCAACACTGCCACATGAGAAAAAAAATTTCCAACATGTGAGTTCTAGGGGGATCCCTAAAACTATAGCAGTCAGTCAGTCTAGGAAGAGCTCTGGTGGGTTTTCAGGCATATTCTTTTTTCTTTTTTCCTTTTTTTTTTTTTTTTTTCATTTCCTCTAAGGTGTGTGTACTCAAGATAGAGACAGAGAGAGTGAGAAAGCAACCATGGGAGGTAGGGGTTGCAGTTGGCCACACTGAAATCCCGCTCCTCCATTCTCCTCTTGGGATTTTGTGCATGTTTTTCAAGCTACCAGGTCCAGAACTCCAATGGCATAGTCGGTCATGTGAGATCCAACTGTCTTAACCAGCACCACCCATTGGCTCTCTCAGACTCTTCTTCCAGATGTGGCCACTCTGCTGCTTGCTTTTCCTCTTGGAGGAACTGATGTCTTAGGATCATGTGCCTCCTCTCAATCCCACAAAGTTGGGCTTGGTGCTGAGAACATCCAGTTTATTTTCCCAGGGCAATGCCTTAAGTGTTCAAGATTGTCTTACAGAGTCTGGTTGGTTGCTTATAACCTGTGCTGTCTACAAGATTATTCTCATAGCCTCTGCAGTGGTTGCTGTAAGTTCCTGCCCCTTCTGTCTGTTCCTAACTCCCCCTAGGCTATTTAGTCTTGTCAAACCCTTCAGAGATCTGCAGGAGGCAAAGCTCCAATGGGTCTCTTTGGCAATGTCTGCAGGCTGGGGAAGCCAGACCCCCACTCAGCTCTCATCTTCCTCCAATAGAGAAATTGTAAGCCAGGGGAGCAGTGATGTGAGCAAACAGACACTGTTTTTCTTACCTTTTTAGGTGTAGATATTCTCAGATATTTTTGCTCCAGCATGGTGCAGGAATCTCTCCACTGGACTGCTTTGTTCCCACAGTGATATTTCTGTCTCTTGATAGTTGTCAAAATTGGTATTTCTGTCAGGGTATGAAGATTAGAATCTCCTTTTTCACCATCTTGCCAATCAATGTCCTATACTAGGAATCCTCAGAAATTCCTGTATTTTTACCTTGTTTCATTATTCCTCTAATTAACAGATATATCCTTTTTTTTTTTTTTCTGGAGAGGTTTTTGCTATGGGGTGCATGCACTCACCAGACAGACAGAGACAGAGAGACAGAAAGCGAGAAATCACCCCCAGGGGGTATGGCCACACTGCAATCCCTTCTCCACCATTCTCCTGTCAGGATCTTGGGCATGCACGCACACACACGTGCCCGATATGAGTTTTAAGCCACCGGGTCCGGGACGCAAAACACAGTCGACTACATGGGAGTCCAACGACATAGCTGTTACACTAACTGCTGGTCCCAATATGTCATATGTTTTTGTGGTGGTTTTTAAAATAACTGTTTCGAGCAGTTTCAGAGTAACAGGTAAAAAAATGAGTGGAAAATATAGTTTCCATATTTCAATTCTCCCTTTATATTTCCCTTTCATTAACATCTTGAATCTTTTTGTCATTTCATTTGATCAAAATTTCTAACATCTTGCATTCCTATGATATAATTGTTACAGTTGTACAATTAATACTGTATCTTATAGTATTGTTACAATATCATAAACTGCAAATTGCTAGTTTGCATTAGGATTTACACTTAGTGATGTATGTTCTATGGGTTTTGACAAATATATAGTGGCATTTATTTACCATTATAATAGCATTCACAATAGTTTCTCTGTCCTAAAATTCCTCTTTGCTCCATTTATTCTTTCCTATTTCTCTTTCCTCAAACTCTGACCTTTTTACTGCCCTCGTAGTTCACCTCTTCGAAAATATTATATAGTTGTGACCATAGTATGTAGATTTTTAAAAAAGATTGGCCTCTTTCACTTAGCAATATGTGTTTACAGGTTTTAATTTATTTTTATGCTTGCTAGCTCCTTTCTTTTTCTCACTGAATATTATATCCCATTGTTTGGATGTATTGTAGTTTACCCATTTTTCTGTTAAAGGACATGGTAGTTGTTTTCAAATTTAAAACTTATAATGAAAGTTGCTATAAACATTTCTGTGTAGCTTTTGTGTAGACATACATTTTCAACTCATTTGGGTGAATACCAAGAAGTGGAATTGCTACTTCTCATGCTCAGAGTATATTTAGTTTTGTAAGAAACTGCCAAACTGACTTCCAAAATGGCTGTAGCATTTTGCATTTATACCAGCAATGAATGAGAGTTTCTGTTGCTACATGTTCTCCCAAACATTTGGTGTTTTCAGTGTTTTGAATTTTAGCCATTCTAATAGGTGCGTAATTGTATCTCATTGCAACTTCTAGTTCCCTAAGAACATATGAGGGTGAGCATCTTTCCATATGTTTATGTGCCATGTGGATGTTCATTGGTGAGATATCTGTTCATATTTTTCTGCCCATTTTAAAATTGAGCTGCTTCTTTCCCTTTTGTTGAGTTTTCAGAGTTCTTTGTATATTTATATATTTGAATATATTTGTCAGAAATGTGTTTTGAAAATATTTTCTCCCAGTCTGTAGCTTGTCTTTTTATCATCTTAAACACTTGCGTATTTTCAAATTTTTTTGATCCCCAAGTAAAATAAATGCTTCATAAGGCTTAAAATGTGGTCTCCTATATTTACAGTTATGTCCCAAGCACCTAGAAATTCACATTTTTCTGGTTCATAATTGGTACTTTCTCTCTCTTTCTCTCTTTCTCTCTCTCTCTCTCTCTCTCTCTCTCTCTCTCTTATCTCTGTGGTGAGCACATGTGCCCTATGGCAAATTAAAAAAAATAATAATTCTAAAATGAATAAAAGAGCTTAACTTTTTTTTTTTTTGGAGAGATTTTCACTGTAGGGCACGTGCGCTCGCCAGACAGACAGAGACAGAGAGACAGAAAGCGAGAAATCACCCCCCAGGGGGGATGGTCACGCCGCAATCCCTTCTTCTCCATTCTCCTCTCGGGATCTTGGGCATGCACGCACATGCGCCCGGCGTGAGTTTTAAGCCACCGGGTCCGGGACACGAACCGCGGTCGA
>NW_006204238.1:641220-700994 GCF_000334495.1 Tupaia belangeri chinensis
ATATATATATATATATATATATATATATATATATATATATATATATGCACACATATATATATATATACACATATATATATATGTTGATTGAGTAAAATTAATAAGCAAAATTTGCACATATATAAAATATATAAACATTTTTACTAATCAAAAAGAAAAATATAATGAATTCAATAGAAAATGGGGGAAAATACTAACGGGTAATTCACAGATCGGAAGTTGCAAATTGCTGGGACCAGCAGGTGTCATAATGGTTACATCACTGAACTTCCACATATACCATGGCGGTTCAAGTCCCAGACCTAGTGGCTTAAAACTCATGGTGGACATGTGTGCAGGTGTCTTAGTGGTTAAGGCTCTGGACTCCCACATGACCAATCATGGTTCAAGTCTTGGACCTGGCAGCTTGAAAATCATGTTATGGGCACTAGTAGATGTCATAAATGGTTACATTTCTGGACTCCCTCATGGTCAGCTGTGGTTTAAGTCCTAGATCTGGTGACTTCAAACTCCTGCTGGGCACATGTGCTCACGTGCCCAAAACTCCTTAGAAGAGAATGGAGGAGAAGGGATTGTGGCGTGGCCATCCCCCCTGGGGGGTGATTTCTCGCTTTCTGTCTCTCTGTCTCTCTGGCAAGCACACATGGCCTATGGCAAAAATCTCTGTAAAAAAAAGGAAAAGAAAAGAAAATCATGACAGGCATGTGTTCCTGTGTGCCCAGGAGGAGAATAGAGAAGGGATTCCAGAATGGCCATCCCCCAAGAGGATGATTTTTCACTTTCCCTCTCACTGTCTCTCTCTCTGGTCTGGTGAGCACATGTGTGCTATGGGAAAAATCTTTACAAAAAAATCTTATGACACAGTACAGAAATATTGGAAAATAAGAAAAAATAGAAAAAAGAAACAAATTAACCTGCTGCTCATTTTAATATTGACCTTACCACCCACTGTCAACAATTCACTCATTCTTCTTTAAGCAATAATTTTTATTCATTTATTCATCTCTAGTTTTAGAATTATAAAAAGGAACTGAAGATAGATTGGTTGTGTAAAATTATGACACACACACATCAGTAAAACTCATCTTGGTTGTTTGAAAAGATTTTTAGCATATAAAATTTGTCTCTAATACATTCTCTGCAATCCAAATATAATATAATAAATTTATTGAGTTTTAGATCTCCTATAAAATCTTTTTTTTTCTTTTTTTTAGTGAAAGGAATTAGAAAATGTTTTCTTGCTGACAAAAAAAGATAAGAATGATACTACAGTATTTTGTTTCTTTTCTGCATTAAAAGCATATTATCAGGACCAGCAGTTAGCATAATGACTATGTCGCTGGACTCCCACGTAGTCGACTGTGGTTCGAGTCCCGGACCTGGTGGCTTAAACTAACACCGGATGCGTGTGTGTGCATGCCCAAGATCCCGAGAAGAGAGTGGAGGAGAAGGGACTGTGGCGTGGCCATCCCCCCTGGGGGGTGATTTCTCGCTTTCTGTCTCTCTGTCTTTCTGGCGAGCGCACACGCCCTATAACAAAAACTTATCAAAAAAAAGAAAGCATATTATTAACTATCATTTATTTCTGACTTATCAGACTATAAAACAATTGATATTTTAATACTCCAGAAAAGATTGTCACTTTAAAAGTTATTTTTACTCTAAAGGTTTTAATAACTTTCTAAGTGAAGTAAATTATACCAATTTTCACCGTTTAGTGTGTGATGTCATAACAGTATAACAAAAAGTATCTTTCTAGGATGAGAAGATGCCTTCATGGTGTATCTAAGAATGTAACACACATTTTTTTTAAAAGGAAAATAATGTTTAGCTTTTTTCCTACACTTTAATTTTTTTTAACAGTCTCATTTCTCTATATTACTGTTTGAACAGTATATCTTTATTGTTATAAAAGCCACCTCAGACATTTGCTACATAATGAGAGGAATTAAGTATTATCAACAAGTTTTGAACATTCTGTTTTTATCACCGCTTTCTCTCCCTCTACTCACTAGGGGTAGCAGAAAAGGCTTCAGACTTGTTAAAATAAGGGATTTCAAATTCAATATAACACTTAAGCACTATGTTATATTGGGTCTAAAATTTTCACCTGCCATGTTAGAATTATAATAGTTTATGGCTTAGTACATTTTTCTATTGCTAACAACTTAACATCACACTCGGTAATTCATAAAGGATAGAGATTCATGTAGCTAATGGTTTAGGAGGTACAAGGTCAAGTGGCTACATCAGGTAAGGACTGTCTTTTTGTTGGGAACTTCTGCAGAGTCTCAAGGTGGTGCAAAGCATCACATGATGGGAGAACAAGTTTTGTATGTCTGTGTTCACATCTCTGCATCTAGTCTCTCTCTATGTATAGAAAACAACCAGGATCCCATAATGGGAGCCCTACCATGATGACCTTATCTAATCCTAATTATTTCTCAGGGGTTCCAACTCTGCATCTCATAATCAGATTATGTTTTCACCCTCTTAACACCATTACAATGACTCACTAAATGTCACCACTTGAATTCTTGCAGGACACATTCAAACCATAGCACTTTACAAGGTGTTATCTAAAAAGTAAAACATATACAATGTACATGACTTGAATCTTCTTGGAGGTGGCGATCATATTTTAAAGGTCATTGTATTCCTAGTAATATATGTGACATTCCTTTGCATCTAGAATATTTTCAATTTGCATATGAAAGAGTAGATGTAATAAATTGTCAGAATTAACATTCCAAGTAATTCATCACTTTGTAAATAATTTGAAGGAATAAATGAAGGATAGATTTTTTTCCCGGCCACAGTTTTTAAGAAATTGTACAGAAAGTCTTGAGGAGCATAGATTGACTCAACACTATATTCAAAAGGACTTTATAAAGTTCATGGAAAATCGAATTAAAGTACATCTTTATTTTGGTGTAAAAAATTTGAAATGTGTATTTTTTTATGATACGCACTTTCACAAACATTTTGAAGACCCTCCCTCGTATATTACAACATCTTTTGAAAAAGAGGAAGCTTGAGACAGTTCATACTTCACTAAAAAGTATATGTCTTTGATAAGAAAAATAGCTTGGGAATCTATGTTAGACCATGATTGATTGTAGAGAGGATTAGATTGAACTCCTGTCCATGAAGGAAGCATCGTGGGAGAAAGATGTATTTTTCTGTTTTCTTCTATTTCTCTTGAAAAAGTGATGAGCACTGAACAAAGTCTTTGGCCTTTTTGATAGAAGATGAGAACTATTCATAGTTATGAGTGAAGAGATCAATCTCCTTAAATTGGAAAATAATGAAAGACTGTCATTTCTAAAGAAAAAGCTACTTTAAATATTCATGTAATATTATTATCTTAAAATCTTTTAACATATGGATGTGTGTGTGTGTGTATATGTGTGTGTGTGTGTCTGCAAATAATGTGTATGTGGAGAAATGCTAAACTTTCCAAATAGTGATCATTTGTATTTCAGATAAGTACAGCATAGACAAAATGAGACATCTGGTAATGTCCATAGGAAAGCTTGAGGATCTCAGGGAAATTTACAATACAGAAAGGTTAAAATAAAACAGATAAATCATGTGTTGCTAATGATTTAGAATGTGAGAATTGCTTTATAGCTGAGATCTATTCCATACAGATTTACTATGTTTTCTGAAATCCACAACTTTTGGGTAATTTTTTTCATATTTGGCCATTTAAAAAAGTCTTTTTCTCAGGAACACTCAAGGAACCTCCCTTCCATCTGTCTCTTTTGGAGAAAGATGTATTTTTCTGTTTTCTTCTATTTCTCTTGAAAAAGTGATGAGCACTGAACAAAGTCTTTGGCCTTTTTGATAGAAGATGAGAACTATTCATAGTTATGAGTGAAGAGATCAATCTCCTTAAATTGGAAAATAATGAAAGACTGTCATTTCTAAAGAAAAAGCTACTTTAAATATTCATGTAATATTATTATCTTAAAATCTTTTAACATATGGATGTGTGTGTGTGTGTATATGTGTGTGTGTGTGTCTGCAAATAATGTGTATGTGCAGAAATGCTAAACTTTCCAAATAGTGATCATTTGTATTTCAGATAAGTACAGCATAGACAAAATGAGACATCTGGTAATGTCCATAGGAAAGCTTGAGGATCTCAGGGAAATTTACAATACAGAAAGGTTAAAATAAAAAAGATAAATCATGTGTTGCTAATGATTTAGAATGTGAGAATTGCTTTATAGCTGAGATCTATTCCATACAGATTTACTATGTTTTCTGAAATCCACAACTTTTGGGTAATTTTTTTCATATTTGGCTATTTAAAAAAGTCTTTTTCTCAGGAACACTCAAGGAACCTCCCTTCCATCTGTCTCTTTTCCCAGTGGAGAGGGAGTGTAAGCTGGAGCAAAGATGGCCCCAGTCAGCTCTCACCCTATGGCGTTTTAAAAATCCTCAAAGATTTGAAATTTAATATATTTTCCTAAATAAATTGTTCACAGAACAATATGCTGTTATAAATACCATATGGTAAAAAGAAAATTTAATAAGTGCAAATATTAGGAGTTTCCAATGTATAGTTTGTCTAGGGTTTTATTGATCAGGCAGCATTATGCTTATTTGTGTGCTGTTCATTTTACATGGTGGATATTTAACAGGGAAACAGATTGATGACTAGCTTTTTCTGGCTTTAATTTTGGTTCCAATAGACACTGGCTTAACCCTTTTTCATTCTTGAGGTCCATGGAACATTTCACTTTCATTTTCTGCTGACGGTTAAGCCAAATATTTAAGCATTTCACTGTCTTTGACAAGGTCTCCACAAAATCAAATTCTAAATTAAATTCTTTCACCTCATAATAACTCAAATGTTTACAGAGGAACCCTGAAGCATCTGAAAGTGAAATGTTAAACCAATCAGGCTTATTTTATATGTTAAATGATAATGGGGAACATTATCAAATAGAGTAATTTTAATTCCCTTTGCATTACATTTGAATTATATGTGTGGATATGTTATACATGCATGTCAATATTTACACATATATTGTGTCCCGAAATGATTTGAGAGTCCCAGGAATCTATGTTCTAATATTTATCAATCATGATATAAGTAATTAGGTTAAACTGGTATATATGTCATACATACAGCCAAATTTCGTCAGTTTTAAATTCTTATCAGATCTTTAACTACAGTTGGTTCAAGTCTTATTATCCATGAATGATGTCTTTGTTTGATGCTTTTATAAAAGCTTTTTTTGAAAATGGCTATAATCCTAACATGTTACGTCTTTTAAAAATTCACAAAGAGGGTGGGAAGAGAAGTATGGGTTTCTGATAATCCAATTATATAACTGGATAAAAATTTCCAGTTTCTATGGAAAGACTGATTTGTTTTCTAAACTGTTAAGTCAACCATTAAACAAAACCAAAATTAACCAAAAGCAAGGAAATGTTTGACAAAATTGCGTGCCAAGTCAGCCAATATCAAAATCATTAAGCTATGTAATACTTTCTGGCCCAAGTGTAATTTGCTAAAATCTGTAATTTAAATTAATTCCACGAGATTGATTTAAGTCAAATTACCTGTGACAATCTATTTGATAAGCAATGCTATGCACCTAAATTAAAGAAGTGAAATTAGTAATTCAATGATAAGTCTGGGTTTTAGAGAGTATGGTTGCCTGTTTCTGAGTCCTCCTTATGCATTTCATCAAGTTGACATGCTTTGGTTATTCCTATTATTGGTCTTTTAGATTTTGCAGTAATAAAAGATATTGGGTGGATCTATTAATATGATTGTTTGGGAACCAGCAGTTAGCATAATGGCTAGGTCGCTGGACTCCCACGTAGTTGACCGTGGTCCGCGTCCTGGACCCAGTGGCTTAAAACTCACGCCAGGCGTGTATGCGTGCGTGCCCAAGATCCCAAGAGGAGAATGGAGGAGAAGGGATTGTGAGGTGACCATCCCCCCTGGGGGGTGATTTCTCACTTTCTGTCTCTATGTCTCTCTCTGTCTGGCGAGCGCACGTGCCCTATAGCGAAAACCTCTCCAAAAAAAAAATAATGTTCAATTCTGCATTGGAAAATATGTTAAACAAGTTTTTGATGTTCTCTGTATATGTTCATAAGCTACTTATGTATGCTAAAGTTAAGGTTGCTAAAATATTTAAAATTCTGGTCAAAAATAAAGAAATAAAAATAAACAATCTAGGCTGGAGTAACAAGAACTGCAGGTTTGAAAATTCTAGAAACCATAATATAGGTATGAGAAGAGACCTTAGTGATTCCTACGCAACCCTTTTATCAAGCATGGCTCCCTAGCTTTCAGCATGAAAATCGGCACTATCTGTTAGGAGGTGGATTTTTTCTCCTCCTCCCTCCACCTACCAAATCTACCAAATCAGCCTCTGTGAGTGAAACCTGTAGTTACAACAATTTCCTCCAGGGGAATTTCAGACTGGGAAGTTAGAGGGTCAACAATCTAGAAATGCGCTCTTGGCTCTGCTAGCCGCAGTCACATGTGACTGTTGAGACTGATATAGTCAGTGACATGTTGGAAGCATGAAACAGACTCCAGATTTTGGAGAAATATTATGACAAAAAAATCTAAATAATTTCATATTTATTGCTTGTTAAAATTATAGTATTGTGAATACATTGGATAAAATAAAATACATTATTAAAATATTTTTTTCCTCGTTCCCTTTTGATATTTTTTTATTTCCAGAGGGTGAGTGTGCTCTCCAGAGAGAGAAAGCAACCACCAATGGGATATGGTCACGCAAGTCCTTTCCCTCTATTTTGCCTCCATCAGGATTTTAGCCATGCACACACATGGTCCTGGTGTATTTTTCAAGGCACCATAGACAAAACTTGAACTGCTTTCATCCATGAGGGATCCAGCTACCCAATATACAGAACTTTCTTTTTAAACTCTTTCTTTTTCTTTCTCTTTCTCTTTCTTTTTCTTTCATTCCTCTTTCTTTCTTTCTTTTTCTCTTTCTCCTTCCTTTCTTCTTTTTTTTCTGTTTTAATGTGGTTACGAGAAAAATTTAAAATGATGTATGTGGCTTGTATCACATTTCTTTTGGACACTATTTACTGCATTCTAGACTACAGATTTGTTAATAATAACTTCATGTATTTGTTCATCTTTAAACTGAAACATTCATATTCTCTTGATAATTTATTAGAATATTTAAAGATAATTCACTTCTAATTTTTATTTGTGACTTCCAAGTACTGATATTTTTACATGAATAGTCATAGATAATAACATGACTTACATTATGAGAAAAATTAGTTCTATAGTTTTGATGAATTTAAAATGATGTATGTGGCTTGTATCACATTTCTTTTGGACACTATTTACTGCATTCTAGACTACAGATTTGTTAATAATAACTTCATGTATTTGTTCATCTTTAAACTGAAACATTCATATTCTCTTGATAATTTATTAGAATATTTAAAGATAATTCACTTCTAATTTTTATTTGTGACTTCCAAGTACTGATATTTTTACATGAATAGTCATAGATAATAACATGACTTACATTATGAGAAAAATTAGTTCTATAGTTTTGATGTAATTTGAATTCATGAACTTCAACAATTATAATAGAGTCATTTTTTTGAGAGAGAGAGAGATTTTTGCTATAAGGTGTGTGCACTTGCCAGAAAAACAGAAAGCAAGAAATCACACACACACACACACACACACACACACACACACAATGGCCATGCTGCAATCCCTTCTCTTTCATTCTCTTCTCATGATTTTTGGGCAAGCACACATATGCACCTGGCATGAGTTTCAAGACACTGGGTCTGGGACTCAAACCACGGTCAACTCCATGGGAGTCCAGTAATGTGACCATTATGCTGCCCACAGGTCTCTACAGTAAAATCTTAAATTAGGCTACTATACTAGCCTCAGCAGTTGGGGCTCAAAAGTTTTACTTTTTAATAAAATTAACTCAACTATGCCAACCAAAACTTTATTTATTTATTTATTTATTTATTTATTTATTTTAGATCAGGGTTTGGGCTCTGTCATGTTCCATACTAAGACTCAGGGCAAATCATCTCAAGAAAAAAGAAAAGTTTATTGAGAGGAAGAATTTCTGGGGGTCTGAAGCCAGAGATGTCTCTTCCCAACTGCCAGGAGGGAGGAGATTTTTATTTGTAGGGTGATCAAGCTATTTTGGGAGACTGCATGTGACTGATAAAAGGGGAGATAGACACTGTGGGATAAGCATACATGAAACATTTGATGGGGCGTTTTGCTCCATCTCTAGGAAGTTCAGCTTCCCAGTATTCGCTTTGTATATCTGCTACTTCCTGGGTCACTGTGACCTTGCAGCAGCAGCACCTGCAGTGTGGGCACTTGCCAAGACTAAATTTGCAGAAATTCAACTTTGGTTCCTTGTCATGCCTGGAATCACACGAGGTGGATGCTCTGAAGACCTTTACTGAATTTGGGACCTTACCGTCTCTTTTTTGCAGAGTCAGATAGCAAATATCTTCAATTAATATCTTCAATATCTTAATCAATTCATATAATACAAAAGTAGCTGCACCATACATGAACAAGTGGGTTTGGCTGGGTCCAATAAAATGTTATTTATAAAAAGAGATGTTAGACTCATAGATGTAGCTTGTCAAGCCCTGGTATCAACTATTGATTGCTAAATTTGGAGCAATTTCAGAGAAACAAATAGTAACAGGATAACAGAGCACCTTCATTCAACATGCTAAAAATCACTCTCAAAAGAAAATGTTTTAGAAAGGCACATATGCTTGCCAGAGAGAGATAGAGAGGAAAAGTGAGAAAGAATCCCCTCCATGTGGAATAGTCACACAATTCTTTCTCCTTCATTTCTTCTTTCAGGACTTTGGCCACGCCCCTGGTATGTTTTCTCAAGTCACTGGGTCTAGAACTCAAACTACTGTCGGCCATGTGGGATCCAGCTGCCTTAACCACCACACTACTGCCTGGCCCAATAGCTCTTTTTAATATTGCTCTACACTCAGGTTGATGTACACTTTTTTTTTAATTCCCACTTAATATACAGTTTTTTCTATAGATTTTCCAAAACTTTATGAAAAAAATATTTCTGTTTACTTGTATTCTTTGGCCACTTGGGAGATCAATTTGGGCTTGTCTTATGATCTTACTTGCTTCTGTGCTCTCTGCTTTTCACCTGCTAAAATAGTAGTAGTTCTTTTTAATTACTTAAGTAGAACTGGCAGTTTGATGCATTAAAGGGACAGAAAAAATACAATTCAGTCAGGAAAATAATTATATAAGTATAATTAAAATAATCACACATATTAACTATTTTGATTAAAAAAACTCTTTGTAGCATTTTCTTCATATTTTTGGGCTCTTTTCATTGTTTCATTGAATGTTGAAATTTTGGAATTTCTTTCTAAATTGTTATTTATTATATTTTCTTTATGAACCGTTTTTTATAGAAACACCATGAAGCACAACTTCAGTACTTTCACATAGTTTATCTACATCAAAAACACAATAGAAATAAACCCTTGAAAAGAAACAGAGTAACCTCCAGAAGAAAAATATAAATCGAGACAGTATATTTCTAGCCTTTGTCTCTGACTATAAATTAATCAGACAGCACAAAGAAGAAGCAAAGGATAAGAAAATGAATTTCAATTGAATGACTTTCTTTTAAGGACTGAAATCTAAATGGGATGAATGTTTGCTTGATCATGTCAATTTGATCAAAGCAGAAAGAAAACAAATATTCAGTTCAGTTCTATCATTTACATAACCTCTGCTATTCAAAATGGATGAGATGTTTAATATTTAATCAAACATGTTATGTCATATATCATAAACAAGTTTAATAAGAATCAAGAATCCCACATATATTCTAAAGTAAAACCAATTTTAAGACTAAGAAACTTGTGATATAATTTAACTGTTCTCTCTTGTTATGTAATTATAGCTCACCTTATGTTTCTTTCTATCATATAAATGAGGAAATCAGAAAAATCTCACTGGAGTCCATTGATTTTAATCAACATTGCAATAGCTTCAATCACAATTGCAGGTTGCTTCAAGCCCAGAAAATTCTGAGTTTACTCAGAATTTAGAGGTCTCATTCTTGTTCTCATACCTAATAGCAAAAACTTACAAACAAGAACAAAATCAAAAAGCAGTGGTCAAGAAATGGGAATGTGGGGACCAGCAGTTAGCGTAATGGCTATGTCGCTGGACTCCCACGTAGTCGACCGTGGTTCATTTCCTGGACCCAGTGGCTTAAACTCACGCCGGGCACGTGTGCGGGTGTGCCCAAGATCCCGAGAGGAGAATGGAGGAAAAGAGATTGCGGCGTGGCCATCCCCCCTGGGGGGTGATTTCTCGCTTTCTGTCTCTCTGTCTCTCTATGTCTGTCTGGCGAGCGCACGCGCCCTATAGCAAAATCCTCTATGAAAAAAAAAAAAAAAGAAAGAAATGGGAATGTGCTCCATTCAGAATGATGCGAGAGGCCCTTGGTGTTGTTCTCAGAGAAAATAGTTCCCAAGTATTAAATCAGAAAAAATTTTTGTAAGAAGTTAAGAGTATTTTTTATGAAACATTTTTTAAAATAATTATTTTATTTAACTTTATTTATTTATGTTTGTAATTTGACCAGAGAGGATAGAGTAAGAGAAAGTGAGAAATTGAGAAAGCAAGCCACCAGGTCTAGTACTCTAACTGCATCCACCATGTGGGAGTTCAACATCCTTAACCACCACGCCACCCAGCGACCCCATGAAACCTTTTAACAGTGCTCAATCTATGAAAAAACAAGCAATTTCAAGCTATATATTGAGAGTCCCCGTTTCGTTTGACCTTGATGTTCTTTAGTAACTAGATGAAAGCCCAAAATGCTATCCTTGGGACCAGAAAATTGCATTATGATTATGTTACTGGGCTCCCACAGTGTAGTCAACTGCAGTTCAAGTCCTGTACTCAGTAGCCTGAAACTCACATAGGGAATGTGTGTAGGCACACCCAAAATGCTGAGGGTATAGAGGTGGAGAATGGATTACAGCATGGCCATCCCCAGAGGGGGTGATTTCTCTCTGTCTCTCCAGTGAGTGCATGCACCCTATAGCAAAACCTCTCTTAAAAAATAAAAAGTACTGCCCTCAGTCAAAAAACACTCTACTTTTATAACATTGAGTAGTCAAGAAATTCTGAATTTACTAAAGAATGCCAAGAAGATAAGGATAAGCCACTGGCTGGTGGAGAATATCACCTATTATTAAGAAATTATCTCGTATTTATTTCTCTTTAGAAATAATTGGGGTTTTATGTAATTGTCCTTAGCCAAACAGTCAATGCACTAAACTATCCACTGGAAATAATTTTGGTACCAACAAGGAGTTCATGATTTCAAAATATATTGATGACCTTTATATTGCCAGAGTGTATGTGCACTCAACAAAGAGAGACAGAAAGAGAGGGAAAAAAAATTATCTCCCAATGGGGTGTGATTATGCCACGATCTTTCTTCCTCTATTTCTCCATCCTGCAAGGTTATTAGACATGCACACACATGCAACTAGAGTGTTTATAGCCATTGGGACTGGGATTAAAAGCAGGCTCAGGTGTATGAGATCCAGCTTCTTACCCATAGTATTTGACAACTGCACAGAACTGAATCCTATTGGTGACTTTTTAAAAGAGGGTGGTGAATGTAGTTGAAATAATGTTTGCTTTGTTAGTAATATTTTTCCTTTATTCATTTCACTATGCCACTGTATTTTAATAATGTAAGCATTATATATCTGTTAAGAAAAAGTATGATAGCTATGAGGAAGACTTAGAGAAAAAGGACTAATATCCTGCCACCTACAAGGAATACACATAGATACAAATTTATTTGTCTAGAAACATACAGATCACAAATACAGGGAGCTGAAGTCCATCCTTTGGACTGTAACAACGTTTCAGAACACTGAGCTGTGAGGATTTTATCATTCTTGAGCTGCAAAGGCTCATGGGGTTTTGTTGTGGCAGGAAGATTCCAAGAAGATCAATTCATACATCACCGTCTTTCAAGGCCGCTATGTTTCAGGAGCACCTGTCTAGAAAGATTGATAGGGCTGCTCCTCTCTTGAGTTCCCACTGCTCCTTTTCTCTGCCATTAATCTCATACCACTAGGATGGCTAAGAGCGGGATGAGCAGCTGTGTGACACAGTTTAGAGATCCCTTCTAAATTCAAACAGATTGAGCGTGCTCCTTCTTTAGAATTCCTCTCTCCTTTCAGAATTATTAAATAATACAGAAATCCTTTCTTTCTCATTTCATTTCCAGTTTCAAGGCTTTCTTTTCTAATTGTCTGGGCTCTACTCAAAAGATTTGTTTTCCTAGTAAATTGTTTTATTGTCTTCCAATTTCTCCAGTATTATCCTGATTTAATGCAGAATTCTGTGTAAGAGTGAATCTCTGTTTTACACACACACACACACACACACACACGTGCGGAGAAGTTGAAGATTAAGGCCAAGAGAAAGGAGCTTTTAACTATTAAAATATTCATGATTGTGAATCAGAACCAGCCTTATAAGTTTTTCAAGAAGAGGACTAAGAAATTTAAGACTATCTCCTACTCCATAGGTAGCATACTTAATTTTAATAGCCACGTAGGTTCTGCCAATGTCTTTTAAAATATGCTTGATTCTACATTTAACTTCTCTGTTATATTCTCATCTCTTCACTTTATTAGATTATTTTGGCAACAGTAGAAACTACTCTTCCTCTTATCATTCACTGATTTATTTCACATTAAAATTTTAATACACTGCTGTGTGCCAGTCACTGTCCTAGGCAAGAAGTTTATGAAGATGAACAAAATAATCTTATTTCTGCTTTTATAGGGCAGTCAGTCAGTCATCCATGAACCAAATGATTCCATAGCAACATTTACACTAGTTAGTTCCAAAAGTGCAACATCCCCTGATGATGTAAACAGGGACCTGACATAATTTCAGAGGTGAAGGAATTACTTGCTGAAAGAAGCAAGTGAGCTGAAATTTGAAGGATGACCAGAAATGTTTATTTTTGCTTGTTTGTTTGTTTTGCTTTGGTTTTTGTTTTTGAGAAGTTTTTTTCAAAGCCCTGTGTGTGGAAAAATATGGGAACATCCCACAAAACACAAAATTGTCATTGTTTTTTATGATACTACCTTACATGAGTGCCAGAGAGAAAAACAGTCACCCTCAACAGGATCTTATCTCACAATGATTCCCTTTCCTCACTTCTCCAGCTCCTCAGGGTCCTGGGTATACACACACCCAGTGCATTCCAGGCCAGCTGTAGATCTAAATTCATAGCTGATCCTATGGATTCCAGCCTTCTTGGTTACTTGCATTATAGCTGCACCATAGTAGCTGGGCCAGTATGACCATTTTTACTTGCTTTACATATAGGGCTTTGGGTAAGATTATCTTTATGTAAAGTATTAACTACTATGGATCAAATACTCTAGAAAAGAATTCTTTACCCTAACATAAAATAAGACATCTATGATTTATAAGTACTATCCATCAGTATACATTGTCCAATAATCAAAAGAATATTTGAAGTATCTAATTGAGAAAATTATCTAAATGAATTACCTAGGACTTTTTCTTGCAAGTGATAGAAAATCAACTCAAATTAGTTTTTTTTTCCCCCATAAAACAAAGACATTTAATTGGAATTTATGAAAGGACAGAGGGAGAGCTGGCCTCAGGCAGATACAGATACTAGGTTTCAGGTCACAATATCTGATTTCCCTCTCCTTCCCACTCTTCATCCTGTACCATTTCTACTTCTTGGTAAATTGCTTCAATTTGTCTTGATGTAATTAAATTTGCTCCAGAAAGAGTGGAACTTGACCAAGATAGCTTCAAGTTTCCATCTTATAATTTGGGAAGAACATAGGGGAGAGTAAAAGCTTTTATTTCTTTAAATTCACATATAAATTCCAAAGAAGAAAGATGTAATTGTCTTGATCATACATCTTGGTCATATCTTCATGTCTGTGGCTGATATTTCCTGAGAACAAATGGCTTGATCATACATCTTGGTCATGTCTTCATGTCTGTGGCTGATATTTCCTGAGAACATTAAATATACATAGACACACATGCACATACATTTTCCATTTTATTGTAACATTAATTTGAAGCCAAATTTTACAATTGGCTATAAGAAAAGGAGTGATTAAAGCTACTTAATATTAATTCATGTCAGTATAAAGAGACTTTTTAGCAAAGAGAGTCTTACATACTCTAGTAGTACAATTTGGATTATTCCTTTTTTTTTTCTCAATTCTATACTTTTTGAATATGGTTTGGTTCTTGGATTCATTTTATCAGAATTATTCTCTGGGCCAATGAGCTCTTATATTTATTTAGAATTTCCACATAAATGTATTCAGTACTCATTCACTGATTTAATAACTACTACCAAGTACTTTAGGTGCTGAGAAACAGCAATGAATAAAAATCTAAACATCTTAAAATTTTATTTGGAAATTCTTTTCTCTTTTTAAAAAACTTTATTTATTTCAAGAGAGAGAAAATTCCAACACATTCTCATACTGATTCTTGCCCACCCCAACCTTTTCCAGCCAGCTAGGATCATAGGCACCTGTATGAGCACCTGGCATACACAGGTCAACTGGAGCACTGATCTCTGATCTTATGGCTTCCAACATTGTAGAGTGTTGTGCCACCATTGTGTCACTATGGGAGCTTATTTGCTACCCGGAGAGACCATAATAAGCAAGTAAACAATAAATAAACAATACAATTGTATGCATTTTAAATGTTATCAAATAAATGAATTAGGTAAAGATAGAATGAAAGAGGAAACAAAGTCAACTGATTAGAAGGAAAAAAAAAATCTATGTGAAATTCTGAAGAGAAAGCATCCAGACTAGAGGGATGAGTCCATTTAACAAGATAAACTTGATGTCTTTAAGAGCAGAATGAATACCCACAAGGCTGAAGTGATGTGAACCCCAGTTTGGGTGACCATGAAGTAAATAATACAAGGGACCAACCTAAGTTCATCTTTAAGTCAAAATAAGAATTTATTAATATAAATGTGATAAGAAGCCATCAGAAGACTCTGTGCCAGAGAGAAGCATGGTTTAATTTATAGTGTGTCATTCTGCTGTACGGAGAAGAGACAGTGAAGGGTTAAGATTAGAATTTGAGAGACCAGTTGAGAGGTGACTGCTATAAACTATGTGAGAAAAGATGGTGGCCTGGTTGCTAAAAACAGAGTGACAGAGTGGAAATTGTGAGAAGGCATTTAATTTGAGATGAAGTTTGAAGATGGGAGTGTGGGGGATTCACTGATTAGGCATAGGGCATGAGGGGAAGGGGAAGAGAAGAACAAAGAGAATGTAGGTCTCTGGCCTAAGATACTGAATGTAAGCAGCAACAGAAATAATTGCTTATATTGCAAACACTTACCCTCTTAGTCCATTCTTTTTCTCTCTTTTTTAAAAAAAAATACTCATTTATTTCTTCCATGAATAAAAGAAAGAGGAGAGAGACAGAGACAGAGAGACAACATACCCAACAAGGACCCAACGCTGATGCCACAATCCACTCCCAGCCTCAGCCTGCCCCAGATCATGAGCACTCCATGTTCAGCACACTCAGGGAGGTATCCATAAATGAAGCCAGAACCAACCTTCCCATATGATTCAGACTCAGAGCTTATTTCACAGCTTCACTATCATCTAGCCCCCATCTTAGTCCATTCTTTAAGCAAAATGGTTAAAATAATTTGAGCATAGTCCTAGAGAAAATAGTTTCTGAAATGGCCATTAAAATGGCTATTTGAAAAATTCAGATATATTTTATATAGTTGATGTAAATTCTATTTTTGGTATTGAAGGACTCAGAGTATTATTTTTAGAAATCCTGGTCCCACTTTCTCCATTTGCTTATTCTTGTTTAACAAGATTGATTTATTAATAACTATTATTTCCAAGTTTTGAGTATGTGGTAACTATTTTTTACTGATTTATTTGGCATCATGCCAACATTTTGATTAAATTTCCACTAGTTTTCCTACAGCTATGCTCTAATTTATAAAAACCTCAGGAGCCTACTTATTTATAAGCATTTCACTTTATAGTAGCCTCTGGGCATTTAACTGGAATATCTATCTAAAAAGAAATTCAAATCTTAAGGCAGAAAAATCCACTATAGGAAAGATGTTTGTTATATAAAATCATCCCCGGAATACTGATAACAAATTTCCAAGATTTCTGACACAGATCAAGTTCTATGTATAACATTTGTCCTTACTTTTAGATATGATTTATAAAACTCTGTATCCGAAACTTTCATTTAAAATGCTTCCAGATGAACCGTGATTCTGAGCTATACCACCATATGGGCCTTTCCAAATGTGAAGCCAATGGTTTGTCCATTCAATTACTAAAAAGAACATCATAATTACCTAACATTAATCTCTAATGCATATTTTGGACCCAGAGAGATAATTTTACTCTCTAAGGTTTTTCAGGTGCATTAACCATCAATCTTTAATTTTGCTCTTTTGGTGATTAACCAACTGATAAATAACACTCAATAAATATGTATTCAGAACATATGTGTGCCCTACTAAATATGTATTCAGAACATATGAGCATATGTGTGCCCTACTAGATATTTCAAACCCTTTTTTAAAGTTTCTTTCAAGGAAGTGAGTCATTTTGGAAGTCAGTTTGTCAGTTTCTTGTAACATTTAAAGAATAGCAATCTTATTTATAGGTATATATTTACCCAAGTGAATTATTCATGCAAAAATGCAAACACAGACATTCATACCAGCTTTATGTATAATCTACCAAAGCTGGAAACAATGAAAGTGTTCTTTATTAGTAGAGTGGGTAAATAAACCATGTTATGTTCATTCAATGGAATGCTATTAGTGAACAATTAAAAATAAAAAGCTATGGATTCACATAACAACATGGATGAATATCAAATACATTTTGTGAAACAAAATAATCTAAAGCCAAGAGATTACATATAATGTGATATCACTTATATTAAACTCTAGAGATGAAATTATACATGGAAAACACATCCCTGGTAAGTAGGCATTGGGAAAGGAGAGGGTAATTGACTACAAAAAGATCACATGGAACTCTTTAGGGTGATGGAACTCTCTAGACTATTACAGTGATGGAGCTATGATTTCATGCATGCATTTGAATTTATGCAGAATGAACTTTACTGTAAACAAACTTTAAAAAAGTCAACCAAGATGTCAGGGGTTATGGGATAAAACGCAGACTGTGATAAATTAATTTAACCATGTTACCCAAGTATGACATAACCTCAATCAAAGTGTTAAGAGAAAAAAGGGACCTGACCTAAGCACCTTTGGAAGATAATCTTTGGACTGGATATTACAAGACTAAAGCCAAAAAAAATAGACAATATAAACACTCATACACAATCTTAGAAGTGTAAAATGATGCAATGATTATAAAATAGGTTTGATATTATTTATTAAAATTAAATATACACATAACCTAGTACCAGAAGGTCACTGTTTGACATACGTACAACAGAAATGTGTGCATATGTTCTCTGAGAGTCATGTACAAGGCTATTCATAGTAGAATTATTTGTAAAAACCTTATCCTGGTAACAACCTAAATATCTATCAAAAGAAAAAAATGCATAAATAAAAAGTATATTTACATATTACAATATTGATCAGTACAGACTATTGAACTATAGACTTTGAATTATGTCCAACTAGCTACTTGGTTCTTTTGGTTTCGGTTTTATTTTTGTCGTTGTTATAGCCCAAGACCTAAGGATTATTTATACTATGTTAAATAATTGCTTTTTTTAGAATTATTTTATTTAACTTTATTCATTCATTTATTTATTTGAATTTGACCAGAGAGAGACAGAGTGAGAGAGAGAGTGAAAGTGAGAAAGCAAGCTGTCAGGTTTGAGACTTGAACCATGGTGGTTCAAGTGGGAGTCCAAGACCCTTAACCACCACACTACCTGCCAGCCCCTAATACTTGGAATTCCATTGCATACATGTCAAAAGATAGACGCACTTAGCTATAATGTTTTGTCATGCATATCTAGGGAGTAAAGTTATGACAAAAAACACAGAAGTAAATAGCATGTAAAATTTAGGACAATGAATATCTTTGGGATAATATGGAGAAGTTATGGCATACCCTGGCATATTCTGAGGTAATGCAATTTTATGTTCCTTAACCTTAAAGACAGCTTAGCCAAGTCTTCGTTTTGTGAATAATTCATAAGCTATATATGTACATTCTATAATTTTCTGTATGTATATTATACTTCACAATAAAAACAAAGAAGTTTAAAAATTGGTCATTTAGGACCCAGGAGATGGCATAGCGCTTAAGTCACTGGACTCCCACATGGCCCACCAAGGTTTGAGTACTGGATGCGGAGGCTTCAGAATCACTGGGTGCGTATTCGTGCATGCCCAAGATCCCAGGTGGAGAATGGAGGAGAAAGAATTGTGATTTGGCCATCGCCCCGGGGGTGATTTCTCACTTTCCCTCCCATTGTCTCTCTCTCTTTAGCAAGCATAAGTACCCTAAGGCAAAAAACCTCTATTAATTAATTAATTAATTAATTTTAAAAAGACTGGATAAATTCAGGGAATGCAGATATCCCAGTGGCAGACTTCTTAATAAGGGACACAGATTTCTGCTTCATATTCCATTTACAGTCATTCGCTCAGTGCTACTTACTGTGCACCTATTTTGTGTCATGCACAATCCTAGATGCTGAGGAAAGTTAATGACTTTTTTGAGAGATTTTTGCTATAGAGCGTGTTCATGCACCAAAGAGACCGAGAGAGGCAGAGAGACAGAAAGCAAGAAAACACTCCCCGGGGGAGATGGCCATAACTTCTCCTCCATTCTCCAGGGATCTTTGGCAGGCATGCCCAAGATCAGTGTGTTTTAAGTCCCCGGGTCTGGGACTTAAATTGCAGTGACTATGTGGAAGTCCAGCAATGTAACCATACTGTCATCCATTTACTGATCACAAAGTTTATGACGTTTGAAGTCATGGAAAAACAACAAAATATAAAGTAAAAATACATATTTTACAAATTATCTTATTGACTTTACATTAGTTCTCAGTTCTATCATGTTATATATCAAAGAAAACTTGTTTCTCCAAGAACTTTTCTGTTTGAGGATAGGGGATGTTTCAAGTTTTGTTTGTTTGTTTGTTTTTTTAAGTTTTACCATAGGGTGCATACTCTGGTCAGAGAGAGACCGTGAAAGAGAAAGTGAGAAATTACTCCCTGGGTGATTTCCACAGTCCTTTCTCCTTCATTCTCCTCTTGGGATTTTGGGCATGCACACATAGATGCCTGGCATGATTTTCATGCTGCCAGGTCTGGGACCCAAACCACAGTCAGCCATGTGGGAGTCCAACGCCTCAACCCCCATGCCACCTAATGGTTCCCCATGTTAATTCTAAAATGAGAATTTCACCCTACAAGGAGATTTCATAAAGTTCATTGAAAAGTGGGATTAAAGTACAAGCTTATTTTGGTGCAAAAATTTTTGAAATTCATGCAGAGTTTACTCGTAAGACTTATTTTCAATTCACTTTTAAAAGACCTCTTGTATAAATAATATTTTTAAATCACACAGGAAAAATGGTTCTGCTGTACCTAGACATCCATTGGATTTTAACACTGGGAAGGAACAGTGGAGATAATATAGCACAGATGCAGA
The DNA here is from genome assembly GCF_000334495.1 of Tupaia belangeri chinensis. NCBI lineage: Eukaryota > Metazoa > Chordata > Mammalia > Scandentia > Tupaiidae > Tupaia > Tupaia belangeri. Next base: position 661,021 of record NW_006204238.1, read on the forward strand.
AATAGCCTCAAAGTAGGTGAGGGATCTGCTGCGGCATGCTTGGGTTTTGATTTTCTGACCCTTGACCTTTCTGCTAATGAGTTTACTAATCCTAGGCCAGTCAACAATAAGTTGATTAAAATGCCCATATTTGTGTAGCTTAGACTTTTGTGCACGGGAATATGGTTGAATAGAAATCATTCTGTTACAGAATAAATTATTGATCCCAATAGTTTGGCATTATCTACTGCCTCCATTAGCTTTCTGGGCATTTTGAAGATTACTATAAAGCCTGGACTGATAATCCATTAATATTCTAATGCTTTCTTGGTTTTATCGCAGCTCACAGAGTTTTTTTTCTGCTTGGGAGAGACATTCCCCGCTGTGTTCCAAGGCAACTGGTAGGTAAAATATCTGAAAGTTTTGTACATAACAGATCCTTGGTAAATATCAGCCCTTCTCTAATCTTATTTTGGTTCAAAAGCAACATACTTTACTTTCATCCCTTTTGATTCTAGCCTTTGTTCCCTGTAGACAGTCCAGCTTTCATGTCAGGGGAGGACTCTGTGGGGAAGAAGTGGAAGTGAAAGTGAAGTCAGATGGACAAAACTGTGAATTGGGCTGACTCTTCCTTACCTGTACAAGTTCATTAATAAGGATTTTTGCATTTTTCTCTCTCATTTTAATGACAAGTATAGAAAACTATGTACTTTTGATTATGAATGAAATTATTGATGAAACACATTCATCTTCTTTCTTTCAACTGCAAAGAGGATACTTTGAATGTGAGCTGATAAGGCCAAAGCAGTATTATCTTCATTTAAAAACTAACATTTTAGACCTTCAGTAAAAGTAAATATGATTATATAGGTACAAATAAGCAACAATAAATAGCAGAAGGAACTTTGCAAATGTTACTAACTCTTGTTTTGCGACTGAACCGTCTAACTGATATTGTACTGTTCACATATTTCTCATTCATAAAAATCCACCTCCTAGCATTTATCACATCATAGAACAGATAAATGAGTTCTCAAAAGTAAATCATGATCTAACCTCTGTCTTCGCTGAAATAGGCTAGGGAATAGAAGGGGGAGCATTTTTCTTGTAAAGATACTTCCACAGGTTTTCAAACCTCCTTCACTGCTCTATTGATTGGCCTGGAAATGGAAAGCGGGGTCATATAGAAAGCATATGTTCAGTGTTAGTGAGATAAAAGGCAAGGAACCGGGACCAGTAGTTAGTGTAATGGCTATGTGACTCCCATGTAGTCGACTGCGGTTCGCGTCCTGGACCTGGTGGCTTAACACACGCCAGGCGCGTGTGCATGCGTGCCCAAGATCCTGAGAGGAGAATGGAGGAGTAGGGATTGCGGTGTGGCCATCCCCACTGGGGGGTGATTTCTCGCTTTCTGTCTCTCTGTCTGTCTGGCGAGTGCACGTACCCTATAGCAAAAACCTCTCAAAAAAAAAAAAAATAGGCAAGGAACCTAAACATACAGTTAGGGTATAGGCTCAAAATGGAATCACAAAATGGCTAAGTTTTAAGATGGAGACACTGACATGGCTGTTTGCTTGGGAGAGATGTCTTGCAACAATGGTGACACAGGGAATGCTGGAGCACAGGGGTGGTCAGGCACTGCACCCACAGGTTCTTGTCCCACACAGGAAGAATTAGAGATTTGGACACAGAAAGGGGAAATTGGGGAATTTTTTAAAAGAGAGGGAAGGAAAAAACAGAGCTTCCAAAAAGAAGGGAAGGAGAAATGGGTTGCTGAGAAGGGGCTACTGTGTGTGTGTGTGTGTGTGTGTGTTCCTGGATCAGAGAGGCCTTATTTTGGCTTGTTTTCAGATGGGGCTCACACATGCATTACCCTCATGGTAGGGAGCAGCACATGCTGGTTGGGTCCAGTTATTCTAATTTTAGAGTGGGTAGCAAGGAGATTCTTTGTCTAGAAGCTCTGAGCCCTACAAAGTGTTATCTTCTTCCTGGAATATAGTGGGCCCTTGTTTTAGGTGTAGGTTGTATTGCCTAGGTCAATCACTAAGCCACCACAGCCTCTCTCCACCTGCTTTGTATCCATTTTAAAATTCACCATTTTGGGGCCAGCAGGTGGTATAGTAGTTAAAATACTGGACTCTCACATGGCTGACCTTGGTCAGTTCCTGGACCCGGCAGCTTGAGAATCATGTGGACACATGTGTATGTATGCCTAAAATCCCAGGAGGAGAATGGAGAAGGGATTGTGGCATGGCCATCCCCTCTGGGAGGTAATTTCTCATATTCCTTCTCGTTATCTTTTCTCTGGCAAACACACCACCTGATGACAAAAACCTTAACAAAAAAAAAAAATAGAAAAAAAAAACTTAGCCATCTCATAATTCCACTTTTGGGCCTATACCCTAATTAGATGTTTAGGGTCTGTCTCCTACCTCATCGGCTTGGTGATTAGCCTCAACAACATGATCTAAACCAAAGGTTTTCTGTTTGTTTGTTTGTTTGTTTGTTTTCTGGTCCCACCACATTCCAGGAAGAACATACGATAATTTCTTCTTCTTTTCTTCTTCTTTTCTTCTTCTTCCACTTCTTTTCTTCTTCTTTTCTTCTTCTTCTTTTTTTTTGTTCACAGCCAAAACTTTTAAGTGAAGAATCTCCTAAAATTTGTACCACTCCAAAAATAAGAGAAATAATGAGACCTACCCCCCTCGCCCCCAGCGAGGGGAACATATGCACAAGAGAAGCTTGGACAAAGCTCCTCTGACCTACATTAAAAAAAAAAAAAAAAAAAAAAAAAAGAAAGAAAACTTCAGCTCCTTGGCATCTCATTTCTCCAGGACTCTGCTCCTTGCTTGGGAGCTCTTTTCTTCCTTATCCCTCTTAATTAACTCCACTTGCTATCCCCTCTCTGCGTCTGTGCCTCTAATTCTTTCTGAGTTGCGAACAAGAACCTGTCCTCCTGCAGGTGCTAGGTTTGATCACCCTTGTACCACAGCATCCCTGCATCATGAACATCCCCCTCAAGGAGTATTTTCTTTCTTTCTTTTTTTTTTTGAGAGGTTTTTGCTATAGGACACGTGCGCTCGCCAGACAGACAGAGAGAGACAGAGAGACAGAAAGCGAGAAATCACCCCCCAGGGGAGTTGGCCACACCACAATCCCTTCTCCTACATTCTCCTCTTGGGATCTTGGGCATGCACGCACATGTGCCCGGCGTGAGTTTTAAGCCCCCGGGTTCAGGACGCAAACCACGGTCGACTACGTGGGAGTCCAGCAACATAGCCATTACGCTAACTGCTGGGCCCAAGGAGTACTTTCTCACTTTCCTTCCCTTTCTCTCCAGTGAGCACACACACACCCTGGTAAATTCCTCTTTAAGATCAACTTTGTTTCCTGAACATATGTTCAAATAATATTTTGTGTACAAGAAACAATACATGAAGAATTTAAATTTACCATAATATCTAGCCTCACCTATGAAACCCAAATTGGGGTACTTGCCTTTGGAGAATTTGTTTCCAAAAACCTTTCTGCTGTTACTTATATACGACAAAAACAAAGAATTTCTTGTTTTATATACTAACTGAGGAATCAAGGAAGAGAGTTATCTGAAATAATGGATGCAAACTATTAAATTTTGAAATATAATCAATTGTTCCAAACATTCCTCTCTCTATTTATGTCTGATTTAAAATAAACTGAGAAATTGATTTTATGCTAAAATTAGAGACTACACTCAAGGTTTTGTCTGAAAACTGATTTTGTTTTTGGCCCCTACACCCTAGACCCCACAACCCAGTCAACACACAGGAAGTGATCTGTTGTTCATTGATTTGACGTAAAGCACAGAAAAAATTGTATCAGTTGAGGAAAGTTGTTAATTCTCTTTAAAATGAAATGTCAAGCTGCTCAAATCCAGCAAGGTCCCCTTTTCCTAGACAGTGTCACTAATGCTAGAATCCCATTTATGGATCCAAGGTGAGACACACTCTCTCTATAACTCGTCTCTGGGACTGCCTCACTTCTGGTGCAATGTTGTGCTTTAAGCTATATAAAAGAGAACTTTAGCAAATCTTGGAGCATGTAATACTGGAAGTCTGAGATAAAAGTATTTCTTTCCTCCCACTAACTCACAAGCAATCTGATTCTGAAACACGTACATTCATGACCATCCAAATCAGTACCTGAAAACAGGAAAGAAAAGCTCAGTAGTGTTCTAGATGACAGGAGAAAGCTGTCTAGAAATTAAATTTGACTGAAGATAATGAAAAAGTGAATAATGTACATGAGAAGCCCAGGATTTATTTATGGGGATAACATTTTGAAGTTTTAATTTATATTTTTTCTCTATGTAGCTTTGTGCCATGTGACCACCTCTCAGTTTAGGTAACTTGTTTAGCTCACCTCCTCTTCCTCAGGGAAAGAATTCTAGAAGCCCAGGAAGTAAAGAAAGCAATTTCTGGTTTAAATAAGCTTTCAAAATTCATAGACAAAGCAAGAATTTTGAGATCCAAAGATTTTGTTCTTGAGAAAAATCTGTGCTGTTTTATTTGCAATTGCCTAAGCTTTGAAAGATTTGGGGTATGAAGTTTATTCCACAAACAACTTACTGAAAATATGTGGAGTCAGGAAGTTCTTCCCTTTCCTGTCATTTGTTAAAGTTTCTATATGCTAAGGAAGGAAGGACAATGAGAAAGGACAATGAGAAACCTTAACTATAAGTAGAGTTCTCCACCTCTGTTACCCAATATCAACCAAGTTAGAAAGAAAGGAGAGAGATATAGAAAATCAGTAAGATTAGAGACTTTGAGAACAAAAGTCTTTAGCTTGTATTCTCAGGTAAAGTTCTAAAGTCAACAAGACTTAGAATTTTTTATGTCACTCATATCATAAGATCTGTACTACTTTCAAATTGTACCTGTAACAAATTGGTACAAATTTACAAAGCTTCCAGCACAATCATGTTCATTCTTGGAGGCTCTAGGAGAGGGTTCTATATGGGTAAGAAGATTGGTCACAGCAAGAGTCCCATGAGACAAAAAACCAGTGGACACAGAATGGATTTTGTGGGTGAGGTAAGAAGGACTCAAAATGACTCTTTATGAATAGGAGACCAGTTGCAGATGTGGACTAAAGTAGAAACCACAGTAGATAAATACTACTCAGGCATGCTTGGCACCATTCAAGCACCCTTGGATTCAAATACCGCCTTGAAAAAGTGTAGGAAATTATAAATTGAGTAAGACAACTTTGAATTGATGTGGAGTTCCTTAAAATAACCAAGGTTGCCTTTTACCACTGAGTAGAACTGGAGCCTAAGAGAGATGTTAAGTTTGATAGTGAAAACAAAACAAAACAATGAAACAGCTTGAAAGTTATACTTTTCACTTATCTGACTTTATGGAATATGATGTTACACTTGTACATTTATGTTCTCAAACAATGCCTATTTATGTAGCAACATATGCAAAAACAAAAAATCACTTTTGCCTAAATAAATGATTTTAAGGATTAAAACTTAAAGAAACTTATTGCTTAACAACTTATAGATAAATTATTCACATTCGTTATTGACTGAATTTTTTTTTCCTTCAGAATTCATATGTTGAAGGTCTAACTCTCAATATGACTTCATTTGGAGATAGGACCTATGAAGGTTGATAAAGTTAAATGAGATCACAGATATTAGACCCTAATTTGATAGGACTAGTGTCTTATTATAAGAAAGAGACTCCCTTACTCCCTCAGCCATGTGCAGATAGTTAGAAGGGAGCGGTCTGTGGGCTAGGAAGAGAGCCCTCACTAAGAACTGAATCAGCTCATATATTGATCTTGAACACCCTCCAAAACTGTGAGAAATAAATTTCTATTATTTTAAGCCACCCAGTGATTGGAGTTTTAAACGGCAGCTCAAGGTGACTAATTTATCTTTAAAAAGACAAATTTGAAAAGGCTAAAGTAAAAGAAACTCTCTTTTTGAATACTAGATGTTCAATGGCCTCAAACACATACGTTTATAAGAAGCAAGAGTTTCATGTAAATAAATGGTTAAAGGAAATCTAGTATTGTCATGGAACGTCCAACTGAAAATTATTTTCATATGTCAGGCTTCCTGAGTATTTATTTTCCTCCTGCAATTAAAACATTTACATTCTTCTTTTAATTTTCTTCATCTCTAACAGAGAAGGGGAAAATGACAAAGTAAGATATAAATCAAGGCATTGGATCACAACAACATACATATCTTGAGAAAAAGAGTATCATTTCAGACTCTTTTAATTATCTTTACAAAATTTATTTAGAAAACTCTCCCTAGTATAACATCTACGTAGCACAGCTGAAGGATAAATGTTGACTAATTTATCTCAGCAGGGAAGAACATTTACCTAATCATAATTTATAGTTTTGTTTACCTTTCTATTGTGTAAGCTAATTATTTGTCTGAGTAAAAGTCTCTGCTCTATTAAGTCATTGGTGAGTGAAAATACAATTCAAATTTTATTTGTACTTTTACTTCACAAGCTTTGTGCCTTCCGTCAGAGAATCAAATCTCTTTAGGGTTTTTGTAAATGCATAGCCCTAAAATAACTAAAAACATATTCTGAAACTTTATAGTCATCAGAAGCTACAATAAGCGCTAAGATGACCAAAAATCCAAGGCACTGCTTTGTAATGACTCAATTATGTGACTCTGACAGCAAGTTATTAGCCTTGCCATTCAAATAGGTTTATTTGAAATGAATCAAGAAAATATTCCCTTTCTATTCTTTCACCAAATGGCTGTGGCCTATTTTCAGTAATTAAAAATAATCACTGTTGCATGCTTCTTAGGTCACTCATATGTGTCAAACCAACTCTGCGTTCGTGTCCAGAATCTAAAAATAAAGGACAGGAGATATGGAAAAGGAAGTAAAGAGCATAGAATGCCTCAAATCCTTATCTTTTGATTCCCTTCACATAGCCCTATGTATTTATTTGGAATAAACATGATATCGCAGATTCCCAGCTAATAGCTCCTGTTAAATAATGACTCAGCCATGCATTTCTTCAACTTTCTTATTCTAAGAGCCAGAATAAAATGGCTATCTCCCAAAGAAAACAGACCTATATTAACCACAACTTTTTTAATTTCATAAATATGTAATGTTAATTTTACCTATTTTAGTGAACTGTTGTGAAGATTAAACTAAACAGAAATATGCATACATAAGTTTCTTGTAAACAATAATGGAACGGGTAAGAACTTCATTATGTTATGAATGTCTTAAAGTTCTCAGGAAAGGGAGTAAAGTGACCATAATATGGTGATAGTCAACAAATGCCTTAAAATTGTGATTTTTAGCAGTAAAATAAACTGGTGGGTTGATTTTAATTTGTATTGTAATCATCAAATTACGGTTATATTTGTAGATATAGATGATTTTATCAATAGTGACAATGTAGAATATAAAACTATGTATTTGGACTTTGCTGATGCTACTTTATATATTTAAACACAAAAGAAAAGATTTTATTAAAGAACAAAATTTCCATTCTAAGAGCCACTTAAAACATTTTCAATGATGGCATTTACCCATTTTATCATGGTCATTCTTCCCATACATACTCCTTATAATACGTTATTTATGTAACCATTGATAGAAAAAAATTATTTCGAAGTTTCCAAACATTTAGAAGTAAACAACAATAGATAAGAGGCTTATAATAACATAATAATTAACACTAATTTAATGACCCTTTATTTGCATAAACTGCCTACAAATTGAAGAGAATTGTTCATCAATATGTCAATAGTACAACACAGTAGGATTGTTTTAGTTCAATAAACTATTCTGAATTAGTTATAATAATAAAGTATTATTAAATAAATATAATAATTTAATAAAATAATATAATTTTTTAAAAAAACTTTTGTATTAAAAAATGACAATTTTAGTACATTAAATAATTCACTCCATAGCACATTAAAAGGATTATTCACCATAATCAACTGAGATTTATTCTCAAGATGAATATATGGCTTGACATACATAAATTAATAAATGTAATATATCATACTATCAGAATGAAGAATAACCATATGATTACCTCAATAGCTGCATAAAAAATTAATGAAATTCAGCATCTTTTCATGATTAAAACTCTCAACAAATTGGATATAGAAAAATGTACCTCAACACAGCAAAGATAATATATGAAAATCCCACAGCTAATAATACACTCATTGACAAAAGTTGAAAACTTTTTCTCTAATACTAGGAACTAGACAAGGATGCCCATCCTTGCCACTCTAATTCAATATAATAATAAATATTAAAGGCATTAAAATAGAAGAGAAGTGAAGTTATCTCTATTTGCTGTCATCATACATCATAATTTTCCATATGTATATAGAAAATCCTAAAGACTCTACCAAGAAAGCATTAGAAATGATAAATAATTTCAGTAATATTGTAGGATACACAATAAATATAAAAAATCAGTAGCATTTCTATACGCCCTCAATGAGTCACCTGAAGAATGAATTAAGAAAAAAACCCTATTTACGATAGCATCAGAAAGAACTATTGCAGAGTAAATTAACTAAGTAGGTGAAATATTTGTATGCTGAGGAGTATAAAACAATGATTAAAGAACTCATAGACAATAGATAAATGGGACAATAGCCCATGATCATGGATTGGAATAATTTATTTTGTTAAAATATGGATATTACCCAAAGTGATTCAATGATTCAATGTAATCCCTACTAGAATTCCAATGTCATTTTCCTCACAAATAGATAAATAATGCTAAAGTTTGTATAGAGACAGAAAAGGTACTAAATACTTCCAAAAATACTTGAGCAAAAAGATAAAAACTGGAAGCATCACAATACCTGCTTTCAAAGTACGTTACAAAGCTGTAGTACTTAAAGCACCATGGTACTATCACAAAAATATATACATTGACCAATGGAGAGTATAGAAATAAACCAATGCAGTAATGGTCAATTGATCTTTGAAAAGTTTCTAAGAACACACAATGGAGAAAAGGGAATCTCTTTTAAAAATAGTGTTTGAAAACTGGATATTAATTTGCAAAAGTATGAAACTGGACCTTAATCTCACACCACTTACACAAATTAACACAAAATATAGTAAAGATTTAAGCATAAGACCAGAACCAGAAAAACTATTAGAAAAAAACAAATGAGGAAAGGCTCTGTGACTTCGCTTTTGGTAGTAATTTATTGGATATGACACTAAAAGCAGAGACAACTAAAGCAAACATAGATAAACAGGGTTGCATCAAATGAAAAACTTCTGAGCAACAAAAGAACAATTAAGAGAGTAAAGAAACAACTTATGGTTTGGGAAAATATATTTGCAATCTTAACTAATGGTTAATATCCAAAATATATGAGGAAGCAAAAAAATGTATAACCTGATTAAAAAATGGGTGAGGGTCCTAAATTTAAATTTCTTGAGAAAAAATATACAAATAGCCAATAGGTTTATTAAAAATATGCTCAACACTGCTAATCATCATAGAACCACAAATTAAAACTGCAATGAGCTATCTATCACCACCCATCCATTAGAATGACTACCCAAAAGACAAAAGGTAACAGTGTTTATGAGGATAAAGAGAAAAGGAAATACTTATACACTGTTGGTGGGAGTATAAATTAGTACAGTTATTATAGAAAACAGTATGAGAGTTTCTCAAAACACAAAAAAATAGAATCAGCATATGATCCAGTCATCTTTCTTCTGGGTATATAAACAAAGGAATTTAAATCATTATTTTGAAAAGATATGTGCACTCTCATGTTCATTGTAACATTATTTACAATAGCCAAAATATGAAATCAACTCAAGTGTCTCTCCATCAACAGATGAAAGGATTTATACACAATAAAATGCTAGTCAGTCTTGAAAAAGAAGGAAATTCTGCAATTTCATATCACAAACATGATTAAACCTAAGGAATATTATGTTAACTAAAATGAGTGATACAAAAAGACAAATACATGATCTCACTTATTTGTGGACTCTGAAAAGTCAAATTCCTAGCAATAGAGAGGAGAATGGTCCTTACCAGGGCCTGGAGCAAGGTAAAAACGGGAAGATTTGGTCTAAGAGAACAAATTTTCAATGAGATGGGAGAAATAAGTTCTTGATATCAATAAGGGGTCTTCAAAAGGTTAATGGAAAATATGTATTATAATAAAACTATAAATGGATTTTAAAAATTTATTGCACGGGAACCAGCAGTTAGCGTAATGGTTATGTCGCTAGACTCCCACGTAGTCGACCGCGGTTTGTGTCCCGGACCCGGTGGCTTAAAACTCACGCCGGGCGCGTGTGCGTGTGTGCCCAAGATCCCGAGAGGAGAATGGAGGAGAAGGGATTGTGGCGTGACCATCCCCCCTGGGGGGTGATTTCTCGCTTTCTGTTTCTATGTCTCTCTCTGTCTGTCTGGCGAGCGCACGCGCCCTACAGTGAAAATCTCTCCAAAAAGCAGAGACAGTGAGAGAGAAAGTGAAAAATCACCCCCAAGGGGGATGGCCATGCCACAATCCCTTCTCTTCCATTCTTCTTCCAGGATCTTGCCCACATGCCTGACATGATTTTCAAGCCACAGGGTCTGGGACTCGAACCATGGTCAGCTACATGGGAGTGTCCAGCACCTTAACCACCATGAATTTGTAATTTTGTTCCATTTTTCATGAACTTGTCAAACTCTTTTCTGTGGCACAGAGTGGTGGCCAAAATTAATTATAACGTACGTTGAGACTAGCAGGTGGCATGATGGTTACAGGCACTGGACTCCCACATGGTCGACTGTGGTTCAAGTCCTAGATCTGGCAGCTGGCTTTCTCACTTTCTCTCTCTCTCTCTCTCTCTCTCTCTCTGTCTCTCTCTCTCTTTCACTCTGTCCCTCTCTGGTCTATTCTATAGCAAAAATCTCTCTAAATAAAAATAGTTAAAAAAATAATGCATTTTATATGTTTGTATAATGAATATTACACTAATATATATTGTATACATGTATAGCATATATTGTAAAATATATATTAAAGTTGGGTAAGAATAGATTTTCAATTTTCTCATGACAAAAAAGCATATGACATAAAGGATATGTAATTCATTATAATTATTTCATAATGTATATATATATATATCAAAACATCACATTATACTCCATAAAAATATGTGGTTATTATTTGTCAATTAAAAATATAAATTTTTAAGTCATAAAATAATCCACTCAACTTTTCCAGATCTTACTGTTGGAAGGAAGATAGCTACTTCAACCTGAACACACAAATAATTTTCAGTTTAAGACTAAAGGATATTGGGTGATGATTATTGATGCAGAAGTAATGATTTGCATCAAAAATTGAGGAAATATCTGGAAATCAACATAGACTTGTGTAAAGAGGAAAATAAGATGTAAAATACGTGAATAACTTCCCTTGACTAGAGTATCAAGTCCGTATAAGGCAACTAGGGCCTCTGAATGCAGACCCTGCCTTCCTCTCCAGCTCGTCTTACTCTCATTCCATACTTCTTCCTTCTCTGTACTCCAGTATCTTGCCTATAATTTTCTCTTGCACCTGTGATATTCATCATTTCATTGTCATTGCCCAGGCTACATATTAGGCAGAGACCTACTTCCTTACTCACCTAACTTGTTCACAATTTAAAACTCCATCCTAGTATCACCTGTTTCTAAAAGATTCTCTCCAGCTTTCTAAGAAGTGATTTTCTTTGGAATTCTATAGTATAATTTATATATACACACTCTCTGAATTCCAAATAGCTGTGAATGTTCCTTCACTAGACAAAGCTTCATAAAGACAAAGACTGGGTTTATCTCTCGCTCCAGAATCTAATAGAACACCTGACACATCATGGGCTCAGTAAAATGTGGGTGGAATAAATTGATGAATGAGTGAACAAATTAAAGAGAAAATGGCCCATAAAATCTGAGCCACCTTCGGAGAGAAGACAGAACATTCAGTGCTGTATATTTTTCATAGAGAAACCTGTACAAAGACATGACAATACAAAGATGCATCACAGCATCTACCAAAAAGCACCACCTGAGAACTTGGGAGAAATATTATTGTTGTTTTATTTATCTCTTAATTTCTTTGCTCTTTAATTTTTTTAATGTGCATAAAGAATTCAAAACCAGAGAATAGCACTATTTTAGCTAGTTAGGTGGGTTTTTTTTTCTTTTTTTATGGTAACTCTAAAAATTAAAATATTACTATGCTAGGGTCCGACAGGTGGCTTGGTGGTTAAGGGCTCTGTACTCCCACATGACTGACCACAGTTTGAGTCCAGGACCTGAAGGCTTGCTTTCTCACTTTACTTCCCTCTCGCTTTCTCTCTCACTTTCTCTCACTCTCTCTCTCTGTCCCTTTCTGGTCAAATTAAAATAAATGAATAAAGTTGAATAAAATAATTTTTAAAAATTTATAAAAAGTTATTTCTATGTTAAGTGACTAAAGTTTGTATGTATGTATGTATGTATGTGAATTTGTTTTCACACAATCTGGGGTATTAGTGTTATTTTCATGTCACAGTGAAGAGGGTGAAATACAGCTTTTGAAAGTCACTGTGCTAAACTTCACATCACCGGTCCTTGCAGTATGTACCAGACTAATGCTTAGCAAAGGAGCTAGTGTGTGTGATGGATTGTCAAACCTTTTGAAGCCTGCAGCTCAGTTATTCGAAAATGACTGTTTTTCTTCTAGTCCTCTCAGAAATAAGCAACAACACAGACACGTACACAAACCGACTCACACTAATCATTTCAGTTTTGTAGAATTTATTCACACAGAAATCAGTTTAGAAAAACTGAGGTGCTAATCCTATTCAATGTACTTCTGCTGCCTAGCATTGCCCCTTGTACCACACACACACACACACACACACACACACAGTTTTACTTGTGATGCTTTGCTAGAGTTAGCCTTTTTAAAGTTATTTATTTATTTTTTAAATTTATTCAATGAATGAGACGAAGAAAGATAGGGGGAAAAAAAAGATACTCTCAACAGGTCTTGAGATCATGATCCATGTCCACCTTCACCCGGTTTTAAATTCTAGGCATGCACCTACCCACCTGCTCAAGGAGATCTCCAGTTGTGAACCCTGAAGCTCCCATGTTGGTCAGCCTTGCACAGCATTGCATTTAATCACTCTGCTATCATTTGACTTGAACTTTTAAATTTTCATTTAATTTCTATAATATTGAATTGCTTAAGCTAAGAGTGAGGATTTGAGGTTAGCAAGAGGAATTTTGAAGCATGAAACATGAAGCCAGAGCCAATATGCTACAAGGATGGGAATTTGGAAAACTGAAATAATTAAGGATTATAACAGACATGATGATTATTGCTGTTAGCCATGGCATGGTAACTTACAGAGATGGATTATTTAGGAGATGATTCTCAAGGCAGAACTGTATAAGACAAAATTATAATGCTGAGGCTAGAAATTGAGATAAAGCCTAGAGTAAATGGAGAGCCAATATCTTATTCTTATGCACTCTGATATTAAAAGCACTTTGACAAACAATTTTTATCAGTGGTGGAATATTAATAGCCTGGTTTCTCCCAGTCTTGGACCCATGAGGACATTTTTAGTCTTATTGAGGAGGCTGAATATTAACCAGCAAAATATTAAGGTTTGTTCAGGAAAAGTCTCTGTTTTGAAGTCTATGTGCCAGGATGACACAGTTTGGAGGGAAATTTTTTGTCTTTATTTATGGGAACATGTTAAAGAAGAGAATTGACATACTTTGCTACTATGCTAACTTGTCCCAGCCTGCACCTGGACTGGGGAATGGGTGGGAAAGGCAATGACCAGCTAGCAGCCTGCCATCAAACACAAGAAATCATTGGACTGATTTGAAACACAAGTGGACAGACAAGAGACTGTGTGTTATGGAAACTGAGAGCTCAGGCTCAAAAGAAATGTCTTCAAATAATTAGAATCATTAAGGCATAAGTGGAGCTAAGCACAGACCAACCCGCTCTTGGTACTACAAAAGTACTAGAAGCCTGCATCATCTACGTAACATGAGAATTTAATGTATTAGAAGATAAATGGCTTGTGACTGCTTTTATGCATAAAATATACATGTGAATATTAGGTATAGTTATGCTAATATCCTGGACCAATTTTTCTGGACAGAGGGATTTAGCCCATCTTCCATTGTACCCTCTTCTCTTTGACCCTAGTCTAATGTCCAACTCTTCCCAACAAATGGTCATTCAAGGTGTATTCCCCCCAAAAGCTACTTCTTTCCATAAGAAAACTACTGGATATGATAAAAAGCTTCATTTGTAAAAATGTGATTATGGCAAAAAATGTTAGGAAAAATATATAATAATGATTTGAGCAGAAATAAAGGACATAGTGAGCAAATTAACTATACAGAAAATAAATAAAACCAAAAGCTGGTTCTTTGAGAAGATAAACAAAATTGACACAGTTAGAACTAGACTAATTAAGAAGAGAGAAAAGAATCAAATAAATCAAATTTGCAATGAAACAGGCACTATCACAACAGATGTAACATAAATAAAAAAGATCATTACAGAATATTATGAGCAACTATGTGTCAACAAACAAGAAAACCTGGATGAGATGGACAAATTTCTAGACACATACAAGCTACGAAGACTCAATCAGGAAGGCACAGAAAGCCTAAATAAACCAATCAAAGGCAATGAGATTTAATCAGTGATAAATAACTGCCCAACAAAGAAAAGTGCAGGCCCTGTTGATTTCAATTCTGAATTCCACAGAACTTTTGAAGAAGGGATGACCCCCATTCTACTCAAACTAAAAAAATTCAAAGGAAGGAATCCTCCTTCATTTTATGAAGCCTCCATCACTCTCATTCCCTAAATAGACAAGAACTTAGTGAAAAAAGAAAACTGCAGATCAATATGTATGATGAATATAAATGCAGAAATTCTTAACAAGATACTAGCAAATTGTATTCAATAACATGTTAAAAAAATTATGCACTAGGACCACCAGATGGCATAATGGTTACATCACTGGACGCTCACGTAGTCGACCATGGTTCAATTCCCAGACCCAGCAGCTTGAAACTCACTCTGGGTACATGTGTGTATGTGCCCAAGATCCCAAGAGGAGAACTGAGGAGAATGGATTGCCACGTGGGCATACTCCCTGGGAGGAGGGGTACAATTTCTCACTTTCTGTCTCTGTCTGTATCTTTGGTGAGCACACATACCCTATAGCAAAAATCTCTCTCTAAAAAATGAAGATTATACACCAAGACTAGTTGGGCTTTATTCCAGGGACACAAAAATGGTTCAACATAAGCAAAACCGTAAATGTAATATACCATATTAACAGAAAGAAAGATTACAAAAAACTAATCATATCAATTGATGCAGAAAAAGTGTTTGATAAAATACAATATTCCTTCATGACTAAGACTCAGCAAATTCATCATAGAAGAGACATTTCTCAACACAATACAAGTCATCTATGACAACTCCATAGCTAACATCATACTGAATGGGGAAAAGCTGAAAATGTTTCCACTAAAAACTAGAACAGGACAAGGCTGCCCACTTTCTCCACTCCTTTTCAATATAGTGCTGGAAGTCCTGACCAATACAATTAGACAAGAGATTGGATAAAAGGCATCCAAATAGGGGAAAAAGAAGTGAAATTATCTCTGTTTACAAATGATAAGATTGGATACATAGAAAGCCTAAAAGAATCTACAAAAACAACCCAAAGGTCCCAGTAGTAATAAATGAATACAGTACAATGGTAGGATACAAAATCAACATAGAAAACCCTATACCATTTCTATACACAGTGAACAGACTGAACTAGAATTGAAGAAATCAATTCTGTTTACAATAGCAATGAAAGAAATAAAATATCTAGGAATAAACTTAACCAAAGAAATCAAAGACCTCTACCAGGAAACTTATGAAAAAATTAAAAAAGTAATAAAAAATGGCACACAAAAGAGGAAGGACGTCCCATGTTCCTGGACTGAAAGGATTCATATAATCAAAATGTCAATTCTACTCAAACTAATCTACATATTTAATGCAATCCCAATCATATTGCCAGATATATTCTTCACGTATTTAGAAAGAACACTCATAGAATTTGTCTAGAATCATAAAAGACCCCATATTGCCAAAGCAATTATGCACAAGAAGAGTGGAGTAAGAAGCATCTCACTCCCTGACTCCAAAGTATATTACAAAGCTGTGATCTTCAAAATAGCATTGTACTGGCACAAAAACAGGTACACAGACCAATTTAATAGAATATTTACAATAGTAATGACAGAATAGAGACCCCCAGAATAAACTTCAAAAATGTACAGTCACTGATTTTTGACAAAGGGCACTAGTTAATCCTGTGGTGAAAAGAAAACCTCTTTAGCAAATGGTGCTGGAAAAACTGGGCATTTGCCTGCATACAGTTGAAACTAGAGCCCTATCTGTCAACATTAACAAAATGAACTCAAAATGAATCAAAGATCTAAACCTAAGACCTCGAACTATAAAACTTCAGGAGGATAATGCAGAGGAAACTCTTGGAAACATCAGAGCAGATAAGGATTTCTTAAATAAGAACCCTAAAACACAGACTATAATCTCTAAAATAGACAAATGGGATTATAACAAGTTAAAAAGCATTTGGTCAGACTGGCTGGTGGCATGATGGTTAAAGGCACTGGATTCCTACATGGCAGACTGTGGTTTGAGTTTCAGGCCTGGCAACTTAATCTCTCTCTCTCTCTCTCTCTCCCTCTTTCGTCAAATTTTTAAAAATAAATGAATAAAGTTAAATAAAATATTTTTAAAAAAGAAAGTATCAGCTCGGCAAAAGAAACAATAGTTAGAGTTAACTGAAAACTCTCAGAATGGGAGAATATATTCACAAACTGTACCTCTAACAAGAGACAAATAACCAGAATATACAGGGACCTCAAGCAGTTTACCTGAAAAAAAAAAAAAAACAAACAAAAAAACTATCCAGTTATAAAATGGGCAAATTAACTGAACAGACAACTCTCCAAGGAAGATATATGAATGACCAAAAAAAATATGAAAAAATACATAAGGTTTTAAAAACCCAGTGCTCCACCTCATATTATTTAAATATATTCAATAGCTAAGATTAAAAAAACAAACAAATGACAGGTGCTGGAGAGGCTGTGATGAAAAGGGAACTGTCCTATACTGTTGGTGGGAATGCAAATTAGTACAGCAACTGTGGAGAACAATATGGAGGTTCTTCAAAGACCTAAAAATAGAACTACTATATGATCCAGCAGTTCCACTCCTGGTTATCTATCCAAAGGATAGGAAAATGCTCAGTTGGAAAAATGCTTGCACATCTATGTTTATTGCTGCATTATTCACAATCACGAAGACATGGAACCAACCCAAATGTCCATGAACAGATGAATGGATTGAAAAAGTGTGCACATAAACACTGTGGAGTACCACTCAACAATTAAAAAACCCCTGACATTTGATAGTAGGGGGACAAGTAGGGAAGATATACCACTGAGTGAAGTAAGCCAGATTATGGAAGATAGACATCGTATGTCCCCACTTAATATATACTGATTTTCTGCACTTTGTGGCAGAAATTGAAGTATTGGAAGATACAGAATGGAAAATGGTTGCAGATACCAGAGACAGTGTGGGAGAAGAGTAGAAAGTGGGGAAGGTGAGAGGAAGAGAATCAAGTAAAAAAAATGAAGGCAAGACATTTAAAGGACGCAAAAATGGAGGGCTGTCTGTTGATAATAACATCTATGATAATAATTTTAACTGGATTGGAATGCAGTGTATTTATACTGGTGAATTTCATTTTACAAGCTGTTGTGATGTACAGTGATTGAATGTAGAAAAGAAATATTTTAAAAATTGGTTATGTGATGGTATCTTTTAAGTATTTTTAAAACTACATTTGCAATATTTTGGTTTGTGCAAATATCTTTTATAATTAGTTAAACACTAAAAATCTATTTTAGCAGAGATTTAGAGACAAATTCTTTATCATTGCCAGTTGAGATGCAAGGAACAAGATAACAACTTTCTTACATCAATTTCCATGAAGGCGATCATCAAGGGGTGTTAAAAACCAAAGTGTAGGAGGAAAATATTTTTAGCAAGAAACATTTCTGTGCAGATAAATGTCTCTGAGACATAGCAAATAAGTGATAAGTTATCATCAACCTCATTATCAACAAATATTCACTAAGCCCGTTGATAGTGTATAAAGGCTTTTTACAAGATTCTTTTAGTTTTTTGGCAGTCTAAATTCCCTGAAGACCCTAAAAAGGAGGAAAGGTTTATAAATATCTTGGAAACAGAAAGAGGTTATTATTGATTCAGAAATTTAACATTTAGTGCTCTAAGTAGGCCACAACTATTTCTGGCATATACGTAATATGATGCACATTTTTAAAAAATTTAAAAATATATGAAGGCAGGAAGTTTTCTGATGTTACCACTTAAATAAGTTTTAACTAATGTCCGTATGTTGTTTATATTCAACTGATCAAGATGATTTATCCTATCAGATTTGGGTTATTTACTTCATCTTGCTCTATTCTATGGTGTAGCAATAACATTTAGTTGGGTTAGCTCAGTCAAATTTACCATGTAATTTTGTATGTTTTAATAACAAAATCCAACCAATCCTTGAAAGAGTATCTATCGCTGTTAAGAGATTTACTAATTAATCTCTCTTGTACAGATAGGGTGTTTGTACATTGTATTTGTACAATATTTTTTCATTGTAAAGTAAGTAGAATCTTTACATAATACTATAGTTGGTTAATGGTAGAAAAATGTTAAGCATTTAGGTCCTAGATACGGATTTGTTTTTAAAGTAGTAGTCATAGAATAAAACTGGAGGGCCCACATGTGGCTTGGAGATTAAGGTATTAGATCCCATATAACTGACAGTACAGTTTGAATCCTGAACTTTGCAGCCTGAAAAATCATGTCAGGCATGTGTGTGTACATGCCTAAGAAGGAGATGAAGATAAGAGTTGTGGTATGGCCATCTCCCAAAGGGGTTGATTTCCCACTTTAACATTCTCTTGCTCTCTCTCACTCTCTTTCTCAGTCTCTTTCAAGTAAGAATACACACCCTGTAACCACATTAAAACAAACAAAAACTAAACAAACCAACTGAAAGTAGTGGAAGAAAAATCTGAATTACAGAGACAGTTAAATGTAAATTAATCAAATACTAATAAGTATTCTTTTCACCTTATATCATAAAGAACCAGAATTAGTTTTACTATTCACTTCAAAAAAGTAGTTGAAATAATAATGAAAAAATATCACTACATAAGAGTTAAATCTCATATCCAATTATTTTTAATAATTAATTTAATTACTTTATTTATTTATTTTAATTTGTTATAGAGCACATGCTCTCACCAGAGAAAGAGGGAGAAAATAAGAAAACAAGCCAGCAGGTCCAGGAATCAAACCACAATCAGCCATGTGGGAGTATGTGGGAGTCTAGGGCCTTAATCACCACTTCGCCTGCTGTCAATTCTTGTATCCATATAGCCAGAAATAATTTAATTTAATAAATCCCCTTAGTTTCTCTGGTACTTATTTCCTCATCCAAATGAGGATTTAATTGTATTATTGTTGTGTGGCTATATTTAGAGACAGTTCTCTTTAAAAGAAACAAAATTACAGATTTCTTCAGGATCTTTCACTTTTAAATGTAAACAATTTGCACTTGCTGTTTCCTATATCTTGTTACTCATTTTGTTTTGTTTTGTTTTGTTTTTCCTTGATTTTCCACATTGGTCCTATTTTAATTTGAAATTTTATCTTAACCTGGGACATTAATTATATGTCTTCTATCAAACTTAGCTCTTTTTTGGAGAGGTTTTTGCTATAGGGCACATGCGCTCGCCAGACAGACAGACAGAGAAACAGAAAGTGAGAAATCCCCCATGGGGGGCTGGGGCGGATGGGCACACTGCAATCCCTTCTCCTCCATTCTCCTCTCAGGATCTTGGGAATGCATGCACAAGTGCCCAGCGTGTTGTGTAAGTCACCTGGTCCGGGATGCGAACTGCAGTCGACTACATGGGAGTCCAGCGACATAGCCATTACGGTAACTGCTGGTCCCTCAAACTTAGCTTTGACAGAAAACTAGGTATTTTTATCCTCTGTCATCACAACTCTCACATCTTTTCCATCATCCAGTTTACCTATGAGTATTTAGTCATAAATTTCTGACCTAACTATCGTCAGCTCACTTGCAACTCTAGCAGGCCTAGATAGAATATAACCAGTAAGTCTTGTTCTGGTTCTATTTTCCTTCCTTTCTTTCTTCCTCCCTTTTGTATTTTCTTCCTTCCTTCCTATTTCTTTATTTTCCTTTCTCTCTCTCTCTCTCCCTCCCTCCCTAACTCCCTTCCTTTCTTCTATCCTTAGTCCTAGAGTATCTAACACAAGATAAAAATGAAGACTTCGAAATAGTAGCTTAACTGTCCTCCTTGATACTCTATTAAATAGCTGAAACCACCAATTCTCCAGGACTCAAATTGACAATAAAGGGGAGTAAAAGATATCTTAACTTTATTCACAGAAAGTTTCTATTTTTGCCTTACCTTGGATTTTTATCAACATCTTGACTTTTGATGTCATGCTTTCCTGAATTTAGTCATCAGTTCTATTTTTAATTATTTTAAACTGCCCACTTTCATCTTGCTGTTCCTTAACTCTTCCTAGACTCTTTCTTTTCTAAGATAGAGATTACTATCAAGAGTGGTAATTAAATTATCTTGCAGGGATTAAGACTTTCTACCATCAGACACAAACGCACATCCCAACAACATCATTCGGTATCTTGAATCATGTTGGGTCTACACTCCCCAAACAAATATGTAGCTATTTCTAAATGATAGGTCCTAGTTAAAATGTAGAGATAAGTTCATGAACATTTTTATCACTAGCCACCAGGCATGTGCAAATCAAAATCACAATGAGATAACACTTTATGCCAACTAAGATGTCTATAATCAAAAAGAGAATTATAAGGAGGATGTTGTCAAG
Source organism: Tupaia belangeri chinensis (assembly GCF_000334495.1). Classification (NCBI taxonomy): domain Eukaryota; kingdom Metazoa; phylum Chordata; class Mammalia; order Scandentia; family Tupaiidae; genus Tupaia; species Tupaia belangeri. Next base: position 682,124 of record NW_006204238.1, read on the forward strand.
GATGTAGAGAAATTGAAATCCCTATGCACTGCTGGTGGAGATTTTAAATACAGTCACTTTGGGAAATATTTTGGTAGGTCCTCAGAGCACAGAGTTATCTTAGAACTCATCAAATTCACTCTAGATCAATAAAAATACATGTCCACCAAAATATTAGTACAAGCTCATTTTTATCTTGAGTTAGATACTCTAGGGCTAAGGATGGAAGAAAAGTTCACATTAGTCAAAAAGTAGAACCAACCCAAATGTACATCAACTGGATTAAAACATTAGATATTCACACAATGAAGCATTACTTGGCAATAAAAGAAATGAAGTATTGATACATGCTACAACATGAATGAACCTTGTAAAGATGCTGAATTAAAGAAATCAGTCATCCCTCAAAGAAAACATATTGTATGATTTTCATTATGATATGTCCAGAATAAGCAAATCTGGACATAAATATGATTAGTAGTTCCTTAGGTTTGGAATGGTGTGAATTAGGGGATAATGGAAAATGACTGCTAATAATTACAGTTTACTTTTGGCATATTGCAAATGTTCTAAATTTTTTTTGGCATTGGTTTAAAAAAAAACTATGTGAATATACTAGAATTAATTGAGTCATACATTTTAAATAGGTAAATTGCATGATATGTACATTGGCTCTCAATTAAGTTATTATGTATAAAAACAAAAGTAAAAATAAGAAAAGTACACTGAAAAACAAGTCCTTAGCAATTTCCTCTTTGCTTCTTTAGAAATTGGAAACACCAATAAAATGTAGGCCACTACTCTTCATTCTCAGTGCTTACATGAAACGAACTTCAGATTCTTGGCAAATTTCACAAAGATTAAAGGGAGTGAAATGATCTCTTTCCTAATTATTGCATTGTAGAAAGGGCAGCATTCACTGAAGGCTGACAGTGAAAAGGAACTGATCCAGCATGCCATTTCTTTACAGTTGCAAAGAATGAAAACAAGCAACCACTTATTGCCTCCAGACCCAGGGTTATCAATTCAAGAACAACAAAGAACTGTTATGTGTGGCAGCTATGTTCTAAAAAGCAAGTAGGTAATTTGAAATTTGTGCCTTAGAAAATATTCACAAAGATGCAATGAGTGAACTCATGCTCCCAGGATTGGCTGACAAGCAATCAGAAAACAAGATCCTTCCTGGGGAAAAATTATTCATGCCCTATGTTTGTATACTGTTCCAAAAAGTCTCAGCATACTCAACATCACCTTAATCATAGCCTTTCAGATTTGGAAGAATCTACTACAAAATTTAGGTTAAAATGTAAGCTAAGAGTAACTGATACATTTATAATCTAAACACCAACACAAAATATGTAAGTATAGATAGTTTGCTTTATACTCATGTACTAATAACATCAAAATATTTATGATCATTGAACATTTTCTTTTGTAAATTTTCCATAATTTAACTCTGATATTTATGCTATCCAATTCAATTTTCTTATGTGTAGAATATATAATAATAACAGTACATTCCAATGTCATCACCAGGAATCTAACAGAGATTGATCAAGAATGTCTGCTAATCATTTTAAAACATTCTAGTATTTGTCAAATCACCTAAATTATAAAATTCATATAAATAGTACTGAAGGCAAAAGTATACATATAGCAATGCACATTTGTTGTGTTTGAATTTGAGATTTTTTTTTTAATTTACAAGTGGACACTTGTGCTCACCACAGAGAGAGCGAGAAATCACTCCCCCCCATATACACAGCAGGGTGATGGCTATGCCACAGTCCCTTCTCCCCTACTTTCCTCTCAGGATTTTGGGCACATATGAACATCTACATGGTGTATTTTTTTAAACTGCTGGATCTGGGACTCAAATTGTATAGTCTTCCACGTGGGATCCAATTGCCTTTACCTCCACGCCACCTGCTGGCCCTAACTTGACTTGAGATATTAAAATTTGTTGAGATAGCTAAATTCGCATCATAAAAAATATAATACGTAGTTTAATAAATGCTAGCTTATGCATAATTATAATAAAAAATCTCACTATTTCACAAATATATTTTGATATTAACTTTAGTTCTTCCTTAGTAAGGAATTGGCATGATTTCCTAGTCAATATGTTAAGGGTTCCAGTCTTTATTCAGTTGGATAGATTTTTTTTTTTTGTAAGTTTCTTTCTTCTATGAGCAAGAAATGTAGAAAAAGAAACAAAGAAAGAGAGATTCCTTCAACACGGTCTTTATGCCACAGTCCTCTCTCAGTTCCAGTCAGCCCAGAATCATGGTATCCACTCAAGCTCACTGTGTTCAGGAAAGTCTAAATGTGAACACAGAAATGTACCATATGGGTCCACCTTGCAGAGCAGTGTATTATCACTGTGCCACAATTCGCTCCTTGTTGTGTGTCCCTTCTTTCCATATTCTGCTAATGTACTTTTTGTCCCATGCCTGCTTGCTGTCTTTGATGGATTCTTCTTCAGTTGCAACTCATTACTATTTGGAGAAAGTTATTCATCTTCATAAATTGATTTTTGTGAAGGTTTACTTTTTCCAATAAGCTCTGTAAATGTTGGCTGTCACTTATATGTGAGACAATAATAGTGAAAGTAACAGTAATTTCCCGTTGGTATAAAGATTCCCTTTCTAATTGGTATCTGGATGGATGGCAAATTCTCTTTGCCCAGTACCACACTACGTGTGTCGAGCACAAAATGTTCCCTCCTCAGTCACAGCTCAGAGATTTACTATTTAATCACTTTGTATTCAGTGTGAGGATTTCATTTACAAGTTAAGAATCATTAGTGACCACCTTGTTCAGACGGTTCAGTTTACAGTTTTTATACTAATTAAATCTAGGTGATAATAATAGTTTTAAAAGTACAAAAAAATAAAAGTTCGGATGCATGCAATACCCAATGTTTTATTTTGATTATTTTGCATTGACTAAAACTATTGGAACTGCTATTCCTAAAATGTATTCCTGATACATGCTGAATTACTGAAGTTTATTTGTTATCTTTTAAAATCTATTTTATCTATTTTATTTCTTATGTAACAAAATATTATACTTTTAGTGGTTTCAAAAACATACATATTATCTCACAGTTTCTGTGGGTTAGGAATCTGAATATGGCTTAACAGCATCCTCAGCATCCTCAGCTTAGGGTCTCATAGGATTTCAGAAAAGATTTTGGTCAGGTAGTATTGTCCTCTGGGGACTAAGGAAAAGTTTGTCTCCAAACTCTAAAAGTTGTTGGCAGATTCATTCCTTGTAGCTATAGCACTAAAGAGCTGGCTTCTTGCTGGCTACTACATGGAGGCCACCCTCAGGTCCTGGAGGCTATAGCAGTTTCTGGCCATATGGGCTTCTCCAACATGGCTGCTTACTTCACCAAACCAGCAAGAAGTCCATAGAGTTAGTCTGCTGACAAGACAGAGTTTGATATTACATAGCACAATCACATAATGATATCCTATCGCCTTTACCAGATTCTATTGGCTGGAAAGCAACTTCCTCACTCAAAGGAAGTAAATAATACAATGGCATGAAAACCAAGAGTTAGGTACAGTGAATATTCTTCAATATTTCTACCACCTACAGCTTTCAACTAATTTAATCGAAAAGTAATAACATATGAAATAAACAGATGCTTCTTATGATGGTTTGACTTATAATTTTTCAATGTTCTGGTGCAAAAGCAATATGCATCTCCCCTTCAGTCAAGCCACTACAAGGGTAAACAACCAATGTTCTACTTACTATGACACTTTTGACTTAGAATAATTTCATTTATGATAGGTTTATCTGGATATAACCCCAGTGTCTTTAGTAATACATTTGTTCTCCTAAGCGTAACAACCAAACCAGATAGCTGTTAATCTAAAGTTGTATTTATCTCAGGGTGTCCATGGACCCACTACTCTAGCACGATGCTCTGTAGAAGTGTTATCTTCCTTGCTCCTCTGTGCTCTTGCATATATTCCTGGGGATCCTGAAATTTCTAGGCTTTGACTGTTCTTTTTGCAGAGTCATTTCCCAATTTTTTCAATGCTGCTGGTAACCTCGAAATGTTATAATATCCCTCTGCCTACTATACACATGCAGGCTTGTTTACTGCTTTCAATAAAAGCAACGGAATTCTCAAAATGATCCTCAGGTATGATGAGTCCATTGTGTATGTATAGCATCTACCCGGGCCTTTTGTGTAGTCCTTAGAAAAACTGATATAAACAGATTATGGTTCTCTTGCTGTTTGCTGTGCCACGAGCAAAACAAGCCCTTTTTTGTTTTCTTTCTTTCTTTTTTTTTTTTTGGAGAGGCTTTTGCTTTAGGGCATGTAAGCTTGCCAGAAAGTCAGAGACAGAAAGTGAGAAATCATCCCACAATCCCCTCTCCTTTCTCCTCTCGCAGGATCTTAGGCACTCATACATACGTGCCTGACGTAAGTTTAAGCCACCAGATCTAGGACTGGAACCGCAGTCGACCACATGGGAGTCCAGCAACATAGCCATTACACCAAATGCTGGTCCCAAAAAAGCCCTTTGTTTCTGACTCAGCAACTTGTTATCTATTAGCACCTAGGGAGAAGTAACAGGCTAACTGATGAACTTGCAAACAGTATAAAATCAAAATCCCAGATCCTTCAGTTTTTCTCATTATTAACCTTGGAATTTTAGATTGAAGGCCTAGCTTGAATTTCATTCACCCAAACTTAAATCACTAAATATCTAAGAAAGATTCATGTTACTTATCCTTTTAGCCTATTAGATTCTCAGGAGAGTCATGATGTATTTCTATGCAAAAACGAGTTATAACTTTACCTACAACCCCATATTTTAAGATACTTTGAATTTCATTTGCAATGCCAAATTAGCAAATAAAGCCATGATAGCTTTTGGTATTTAGTCATTTGACTTTGCAATAAATTTGGAATTGATCATTGCCAGTATGAAAGTCATACAGTAAAGTTTCAGGGCTGTAATGGCATTTCTGTTAAGATTTCAAGTTGGGAGAAAAAAATGAGAGAAGGTCTTTCATAGCATTTACAGTTTTGATGAAAAGCAACAAACTTTTTGAGAGGCTCTTATTTTGGGCACATCAAACAGTGGTGTCAAGGCACATGAAGTTTTCCTGTGTCTCGTAGTAAGCTGTAGTAGATTGTTTTGCTTAATATTATAATTTCTTTACATTCCCAAAGCACCCTGCCTTCTCAATACAGATTGTGATGCTCACATACCTGTTATACCATTGGTTCTCCCATCCTGGCTCTAAGACTTGCAGTCATGTCATAGTCAATGATCATAATTAATAGTTGCTAGAAAACACATCCCAATAACTTCTGTTAACAAATTAATAACTGTCATAATAGCATGAAAATCACATCTACTGAATATGTACTTGCACCAGAAACTAAGATGACCTTTTATATATCAATAATTTATATCATTTATCTTCATAAGAATTATTTTAAGGTGTTATCATCAGTTCAGTTTTATAGTTTAGAAGATTTAGCTTTAGAAAAGCAGCATATCCAAGATGGTACAGCTAAGACGTGGCAGAAGCAGACTTTGAACCCACATTTATTTGACAATAATCAAGTGACAGTTGACTTCAAGTTTCCCTGTACATACAGTGAATGTGTGTGTGTAATAAGTGTTTTTGACTGACAAATTCTTCGGTGATGCTGAGAATAATGAATCATGAAATAGTATCTTTATCTTTAAGCAGTATTGTTTAATGAAGTATTTAAGAGAAGACACTTTCTGGGGTCAGAAATGCACTGGACACTTGTAGAAAAGGGCCTTGGTTCATGCTTGAGACCTCCCTGAGCACATCAGTCATGCATCCAGGCCCATAATCTGGGACCACCACAAGATGAGGAGGATTATGGCATGAAGACCCAGTTGGGGATGCCTGTCTGTCTACCCATCTCATGGAAGAAATAAATAAACTCAAAAGAAAAGGAAACTGTCCATAACTGAAATAAATCATTTTAAGTAATAAGAATATCTCTATCTCCCTTTCTGAGAGAACACCACTCTTGTAACCATGTATTTCTCTATAACCACCATAAAAGTAATTAAAATGATTTTAATTCTGTTGAAAGTCATGGTTTTAGACAGTATATAGAGAGGAATGGGTACATGCAAGCTCTGTGAAGTAACATTAAGTAACATTGAAAAATATCATGCCAGTTCCTTTTCATTTTAATCATTTCATCCTTTTTCCTAAAGTGAAATATTGGAAAGATAGCTGTGTTCTGCTAGAGTTTTGTAACTTTCTGAAAAGGATATTTTTTGATTGACTTGTTGAAGTTTTTCATCTTTTTTGTGATTTCTTCAAACTACAACATATCTATCATCAAAACAAAAAGGATGATACCTGGGCAAACAATAATCAAGTGACAGTTGACTCCAAGTTTCCCTGTAATATTTGACATAAAATAGAATTGAAAGTCTAAGTAACATTGTAAGGTGTATCTGTTGAGATGAAAATAAAAATCTTGTACATCTTGTGTTGAATGAAACAGTGACATTTTAAGCTAAGAACATTGTGTTTTGTAGGTTCGAAACAATAAGGAATCATTAATCAAGGACCAAATGACCTTTACACACAGGTACACCTATCTATTGATATCTGTTTTTTAAGACTCAGGTTAAAGTCATATGCACAGTATCAGTTGTTACACTGCATCACCATTTTTATTTAAAAACTAACTTTTACAAAAAGCAAAAATATATTAAAACCAATGAGACATTTTCTTGATGCAGTTTCTCTCTAGTTTGCACTCTATCCATAAATGTCCAAGATCAATATATTAAAAACAAAACAAAGCAACAACAAACATTGGTCTACTCTTGGGATACCTAAACTGTCAGGTGTAAGAACTCATTTCTTAAACTGACGGTAATTTGATTTTAGGGAAACTTCCAAGTTTCACCAAAATATTTACTAGCTTTCAAAAGCCAGATTGGCTATATGCAGAAACGAATTGTTTTAAAGTAAATCATTTTTGAAAGCAATAAAGTTTTTAGCAAGAGTATTATATTGAGAGGAAGGACTTGACAAGAGCTTCCCATACAATCTTTTCAACACTTTGAAGTAGTTTCTTTCAGAAATAGGCAGTAAAACAACTTTCAAATCCTGGAATTGGACACAGTTGCCTTTACTTGGGAGACTTAGAATGAGATTTTGAAAGGTGTTTCTCTCAAGCATAAAAGTCATCACAGGAATAGATACATATGCTTAAGAAAGAATGTTGTGTGAGTACAGTGCGTGCCTTTGTGTACTTTGATACCTTCATTCTATCTTTCTTTGGAATATGCAGGACCCTGTATAATGCAGGACACAGAGCAAAAGACCTTAGCCAGGATATAGGAATGATACTGCTCACAACAGCCTAATAAAATCAGAACTATTCCTGTCTTCTTTCAAGGACATGAGGAAACTAATGCATGAGAATGAGGAGGAGAATGAGGCACAGAATAGCTTCATCATTTACCCCATGAAGACCAGTTAATAAGTAATAGAATCATATCCAACCCAATCAAGATAAACCCAGAACTGAGGACTGAACAACTACAGTAAGTAGTTCCATGACCCTTTTAGGACTGATGATTGAATTAGAAACTGTTCTCCACCCTCTCCTGATAAAATTCAGAACTCTTCGTTCTCCAATTCTATCCTTGCCTACTCTTAGAAAGAGTTGATTGTTGTACTGTTGCTTTCTCTAATCTGCAACAACTTTGCTTTGAATTATATCTATATTTTCTGTCAGATTTATTGCTTTATTCCTCCCTTTGTTTTCTCTTCCCTGTCCTCTCCTTTGGGTATAGTCATCTGTCTTCACTCATAGCAATTTTCCTATTGAAGAATATGCAATGCCAATTTTTTTTTAAAGACTACCAGTTTTTATCTGTATGTCATGGTCCTTCATTAAAATAAATATTTTTATTCTATTATATACATGGTGGATTTGGGAATTGTCATACTATTTTGATTTCGTATTTTTCTGTCTTGCCACATTTTAAGTATTCATGGAGAACAAGAAGATGAGGAGGTGTACCATGTGATTATTCTGTACTTACTTTGGATCCTAGTGGAATTTTCCACATGGACAAAGTGACTCTTCCACTTATTCAGTTCTGATTTTTGCTCATAGTAAAGAAAGTATGTATTGGGGCCAACAGATGTCATAGCAGTTACTTCTCTGGATTCCCATGTGGTCGACTGTGGTTTGAGTTCCCGATCCAGTGACTTGGAGCTCACACCAGGCACATGTGCTTGCATATCCAAGATCACTGGAGGAGACTGGATGAGAAGGGATTGCAGTGTGGCTATCCCCTCTGGGGAGAGATTTCTCGCTTCCCCTCCCACTGTGTCTATCTCTGTCTTTCTCTGGCCAGCTCATATGCCCTAACACAAAACAGCTTTAAAAAAACATGAAAGAAAATACATATTGATTCTCATTGCCTTTGAAAACTGGGTGGAGAACAGAAAATTAAAATTACAGAAGTTTTTCTGTGAGTACAAGAGTTTTTATTTTAATTTTCACAGAACAATGTTCTTCGATTTTATTTAGCAAGTACTACTGAGTGTTCTATTTCCAGTGAAGAATGCAGTAACTACTCATAAAATAATGAAGCAAATTTTACAGCCCACCTCAGATTACTTATTTTATAGTTTTGTTAGAAGGATGTTTTTGCTCTAGGGTACGTGTGCTTGCCAGAGAGACAGAGAGAGACAGAAAGTGAGAAATCACCCGCTAAGTGGGATGGCAGAGCAATCCCTTCCCCTCCATTCTTCTTTCAGGATCTTGGGACCAGCAGTTAGCGTAATGGTTATGTCGCGGGACTCCCATGTAGTCAACCGCAGTTCGCGTCCCAGACCCGGTGGCTTAAAACTCACGCCAGGTGCATGTGCATGCATGGCCAAGATCCCGAGAGGAGAATGGAGGAGAAGGGATTGTAGCGTGGCCACCCCTCCTGGGGGGTGATTTCTCACTTTCTGTCTCTCTATCTCTGTCTGGTGAGCGCACGTGCCCTATGGCAAAAACCTCTCCAAAAAAAAAATCTTGGTCGTGCACACACATACACTGGGTGTTTGTTTTAAGCTGCTGGATCTGGGACTTGAACTATTAGTTTTAAGCTGCTGGACCTGGGACTTGAACCACCTTCGACCACGTGGGAGTCCAGCAACATGAACATTATGCCATCTACTGGTTCCTTACTTTATAGTTTTAAGAGAAATTTCTTAAAATTCTGTTTGCAAATATTTCGGAATGAGAGGTAAGCAAAATAAACTAGTATTTATTCCCAGCTTATGTAGGGAGACTTTTCTGATAGTATTCTTATGATCATGTCACCATTATGAGGGGGAAAAAAAAGCAAGTTGTAGTGTGCAGCCCATTTTTATAGGAAATGGGTGTTTATTTAAAACTGATAATAAATCAATTAGGGAGATCTGGCCACAAAATAATTTTAAGCATTCATAGGTTGTCCTTTGTTTCTTTAAGTACATAAAGCAATTGGGCTAATATCCATTGCTTACTTTTCTCTAAATTCGTTTAGGGGAAAAGCAATTTATGAGAAGTTCATATTCCTTACATAACAATCTGGGAGGCCAGTTTGCTGTTTGTCCTACTTTTGTGAATAGAAACGGGATGGAAGAAACTCAAAGGAGAACTAATTCCCATTATGGTTTTGGGCAGATACTGTGAATATATAATTCTTGATTTACGTAGTACATTCAGGTGGAGGTCAATAGCCTTTTTACCTCTGCAAAAAAAATAACATGAAATGGGGGCAACTGAAATCTATTATGGCCTCCAATGGACCAATTAAGATCACATTCTTCATCAGGCAAAAACATCCCAAGGGAGTTTCTGAGACTTTTCTGCTAGGTACCATAGGTGGGAGAATGCTGAGGGTGAAGGAAGTAGACAGATATTTGATATTTCTTAGTTTTATTTTTTTAAACAATCTGTTATGTGCATAAAATAGGTGCATATATACATTCATAGTTTTAAGATGATCAGTTGAAAAACTTTATGGAGGGTCTGGAAATTAATGCTGACAATATGATTTCCTCCTCTCAAATTTCCATAACTGTCATCAATAATGAACAACTGTCTTATCAAAAGTATACAAAAATACATAAAATAATCCTTTGGTTTTCTGACACACAGAGTTCTATCCACGTCCAGTGTCCATATGGTACACTAAATCTCAAAGGTTTCTATGGTTTTTTAGAAAGAATCTTTCATAGCAAAGATTTATTTCTTCTTTAGAAAGAAATTATAAGGATCTCAAACTGAGTGTCACATAATATTCATCTTAATTAGACAGCAAACAAATAGACTTTGTGCTTTAATTGCCTGGCAATATCTATAAATGACACATAGCTGTTAAATATTGAGTTCAGGGACCGGCAGGTGGCGTGTTGGGTAAAGGTGCTAGACTCCCACATGGCTGACCAGGTTCAAGTCCTGAATGTGGTGGCTTGCTTTCTCACTTTCCCTCTCTCTCTCTCTCTCTCTCTCTGTGTGTGTCTGATCAAACTGAATAATAATAATAATAATAAAGTTAAATAAATAAATATATATCAAAAAATACTGAATGCAAACTGTGCTGAATGTTTTACATATTATAACATCCCCAATAAATATCATGGTGTATGAATGGACTATGGAGTTAGGCCAACCAGATTTTAATCCTATATTTACCACTTCATGAATTATGTGCCATTGAACAAGTTATTTATCTTTTTGTGACTCAGTTTTTTTATCTTTAAAATGTTGATGTAACAATAGTATCTAGTGCATAGGGCTATTATGAAGAGAATGATGCCTGACTTGATATTTGTAAAGTACATAGAATAATACACAGTGAACATGAATATGGAAGGCATAAAACAAACCCAACAAGGCTAACCCTTAGCCTAGAGGTTAAGGAAGTCAGATCCCACATGGTCAACTGCAGTTGAAATTCTGACCCCGTTAGCTTGAAAGTACCAGGTGCATGTGAATGCATGCCCAAAGTGCCAACAGAATAGAGAAGTAGAGAAGGGATTGCAGCATGACTATGTCTCATTAAAGGATACTTTCTTCTCCTTTCCCTCTCTGGCAAGCCAAGTTCTCTGTAGCAATGAAAAAAAAAAAAAAACAAAACAAACAAACAAACAAAAAAAACCCACACAATCCTATAGGGATGGCAATACTATCTCAATTGCAGATGAAGAACCTGAATCTTTGTGAGGCCCACCAGCTTTCCCCAGATTACAGTTTGTAGGGTCTGATTTGCTTGAAATACTGAAACTGAGTGACAGACATTGCCAAGTCAGACTAATTAGTTACAAGTTTTATGATTCAAATTGGTAAGACTTAGCAACTCTTTCAAGTTATGGAATAATATACTCCTGAATATTTCTACTCTCAAAAAACAAAACTAAAAACAAAAACTCCATCTATTATTTTTAGTTAAACCAAACTAACAAGTGTCTGACCATTTTCACAAATTACTTTAGAACCCAAACACCTAAAAAGCTTAAATTCATTAAGGTCATTGTATCTCTAGTTTGAACATTAATCAGCTTTTCAAACAGTTCCTTTTACAGAATGCAACAAAATTAAGGAGAATAACTGTAAACATGAAGGTGTTTATAAAGATCAGAGTGTTCTATCTCATGCCTGTCTCTTGCTGGAGACATTTTGTGTGAAATCCCACCCCCCTCAAAATCTGTACATTCGCAATAACAGCAAACATTCTTAAAAGCAAATGCTTCTGTGAAATTAAAAAAAAAAAAAAAAATCAGCAAGGGCTTCCCTGTAGTGTGTTCTGCAATTTGGAAATGAGTGAATATCTTTTTACAAAATCACTTGGTGAGTCCTTTTGAAAGCCTACATGTTTTATTCTGTTGAGGCTTGGTGTATAAGACAAAGGTAATGTGTTGGAGAATTTGCCTGCTTTTGTTTACTCCTTCTTGTTTACATGGTGTAGTAGCATATTTAGCCACAGGACTCTTGATTAATTCAAAACTTTCTAATAATACAGCTATTGTTGATGTTTTGTAGAAGAAACTAGGCATTATGGTAGCAACTAAATGCTTTGGGAATCAAGAATAGTTCACGGTTCTAGAGAAAGCCAAAGCATCACAAGGGCTTCATTCTGCCCTTTGCCTTCAGCCCACAGTCCGGACTGATCTTAGTGGCTCCCAAACATAGGCATCCAAGATTGTTGTCAACTGCGGGGGAGGAGCAACTGAGTAGCATTTGATGGAACTCTCTGTGCTATCTACAGGAGGAGAGAAGGAAGGGATAATGACTCACGCTGAGTGTGACTAACTGGAACCCCAATTTCATGCATACTTTGCATTTTTTGAAAATATTTCTTTTCTAATTTTATTTATTTTTATTTTTATAAAACAAAAAAAATTACAGAACTGGTTTTTCAACAAAGAATTTCATGTTCTTTTGTCTGTTGAATGTTTTTTTCCATTTACTCGGCCATAAGAAATAATGAGACCCTTTCACTTGATTCAAAGTGGATGAATATAGAAGACATAATGTTAAATGAAGTGAGCCAGACTTTGAAATACACACTGTATACTCCACTACATATGTACCAAATGTCTGCACTCTATGGCATAAAATTAATGGTCTGAAAATAAGAAAATAGAGAGGATACATGTAGATACCAGAGACTGTAATGAAGGGATAGTGGATGGTAGACAAAGAAGCAAAGGAAAAACATTTCTTAAGTGTGGGTGGGCAGTCTGAGATTCCAAACAACCTATAAGGATGGCAATGCTGTCTCAATTGCAGATGAAGAAGCTGAATCTTTGTGAGGTCCCCCAGCTTTCCCTAGATTACATAGTTTGTAGGCTCTAAATTTGCTAGAAATACTAAAACTGAGTGACATACATTGCCAAGTCAGACTAAATAACCACACAGGAAGAGTGGCTACTTATTGGATCATACAGGACTTGATACAATACAATGAATCATAAACTCATCACTTGCATATACTTTGTGTAAATGCACACCCTCTGGGAAGATGCTATACTTTCTAAGACTCAATGAAAACACAGATGTGCTGGTTGTGGGATAACATTCTGCAATCGATTCCTCAGGTGAGATTTACTATCCAGGCCGCTATTCACTGGAAAATTTCATTCTAGAATGTTCTTAGCTTCATCTGCAGAGACTGGAAAATAGAAAATGAGTCATCAAGAAACATTGCAGATTACCAAGGATCTTTTAAGGCAAAATAAAGTGTTTTATTTTTCTTTCTCTTGCAGCTGAGCGAAATCCATAAAAGCATATACACAATAGAAACAAGAGTCTTATGCAATCAGAACCTTATTTTGCCAAAATGATTCCAATTTCAGATAAGCTTTTAGTCTGTGATTGTTTCCAACAGGATAATGGCAACATCAAAGTCACTCCGGAGCCATGTAACGATAGTTCATGTACTCGAAACCCAGATATGAGAATCATAAACTAAATTCTGGCTTTGTTCCTGATATCCCTCATTCTCTATCTTGGCCTTGGGCAAAGTACTTCTCATCATGATATTCAGCATGCACAGATAAACATGAAAACATAGTGACAAACAGAGCTATAAATATTCATTACTCAAATAAACATAATGATACCAATAGCAGTAGTGAAAATAGAATATTTTACCCTTATAAATTACTTTGAAGTTTACAAAGTATGTACATAGATATTCTTATTAATTTTGTGTTAAGATAGAAATGCCTAAGAAAAACAACTACTTGTGTTTTGTTTTGTATCTTCTCTTAATATGCTTCCAAAGAATATAATCTTACAGTCTCAAGCTCCTTCAGAGATGGGCATTGATGCTTTGCAGTCACCATTCTCCTCCTGCTCCTCCTCATCATGATTGTCATTACTATCCTATTCAATTTCATGACAATGTCCTGAAAAGCTAGAATCAGCTAGTCTCAGTATTGGGTGTGTGCGTGTGTGTGTGTGTGTGTGTGTGTGTGCGTGCTAGAGGACAGGTATGCTCACCAGAGAGAAAAAAAGAAGAACACCTCATGGGCAATCATCATGCTGCAATCCCGTCTCCATTTATCCCTCCTTTCTGAACTTTAGACACTTGCACACATGCCCTTGGCTCACCTGGCATGTTTCTCAAGCCAGCCCTAGTATCAGTATGTTTAAGGTCTTGTGACTACTGGTGTTTTATGCAACAGTAAAGGTACTCTCTACAATTTAAAAGAATTATTTTTCCTCTTTTAAACCCTGCCTTTTGTAAAAGGTCTTCCCTGATTAGGATAAAGATCAACTTCCTAAATTCACACAATAACAAGAAAAATCAAGAGGTACTTTGGGTTGCTGTTAACATTAAAAACCAAGAAATAATATTAAAAACAAATAAAAGGAACTGAAGTATTGCATAAAGCAATGTTCTCAAATACCTTATTTTGAAAGGTCTGTGTTTGAAAATCATAACTAGGTGACAGAAGATGATGTGGCAGTTATAAGGCTGGGCTCCCACATAGCCAACTGTGGCTCAAGTCCTGGAACCAGTAGTTTGAATGATGGGTGCATATGCTAGCATGCCCAAGATCCTGGGAGGAGAAGGGAGAATTGCTGCATGGTCATTCCTCCTGGGGTGGGGTGTGATTTCTCACTTTCCCTCTCACTTTCTCTGTCTCTTCTCACCCCCAATGTGGTCATTTTTGCCCTAAGGCTAAAACCTCTAAAAAAACAAAAAAAAAAAGGAAAGAAAGAAAATTATAACCAGATTTCTGACATCTTAAAAATATACTCAAGGGGAACCAGCAGTTAGCGTAATGGCTATGTTGCTGGACTCCCACGTAGCCAACTGCGGTTCACGTCCTGGACCTGGTGGCTTAAAACTCACGCCGGGCGTGTGTGCGTGTGTGCCCAAGATCCCGAGAGGAGAATGGAGGAGAAGGGATTGCGGCGTGACCATCCCCCCTGGGGGGTGATTTCTCGCTTTCTGTCTCTATGTCTCTCTCTGTCTGTCTGGCGAGCGCACACGCCCTATAGCAAAAATCTCTCAAAAAAAATATACTCAACAGAGTATACTCTCTAACTATATTATTCAAATTATAAATGGTATTTAATACACTAATTTAATTTGGTGTTCAAGAGATATTTTTAAAAACTCATCTCAAGGGCCAGCAGGTGGTGTGGTGGTTAAGGCACTGGATACTCCCACATGGCTGACCATGGTTTGAGTCCAAGATCTGATGGCTTGCTTTCTCACTTTCTTCTTTTTTTAATATTTTTAATAATTTTTCATTTAACTTTATTTACTATTATTTTTATTTTAATTTGACCAGAAAGCAAGCCTCTGGGTATAGGACTCAAACCATGGTTGGCCATGTGGAAATCCAGCACCCTTAACCATCATAACACCTGCTGGCCCCAGCTTTCTCATTTTCTCTCTCTCTCTCTCTCTCTCTCTGGTCAAATTAAAATAATGAATGAATAAATAAAATTAAGCTTTTAAAAAGTGCATCTCAAAACTTTAGTTTTATAATGCAAAAAGCAAAATCAAATATCCTTTTTTCATGTTAGAAAGATTCTAAAATAAAGTCAGTATACTTGTTGAAATGTTTGTTAATATTTTAATATATATTTTTAAATTTTCCTTACATTAGGCCAGCTGGTGTAGTGATCCTTAAGGTGCTTGATTCTACATAACTAACTCTACAGTTCACATCTTAAACCTGGAAGCTTGAAAAATACACCAAATGTTTTTTCCCAAAATCTCAATAGTAGAATAGAGGAGAAGGGATTGTGGCATGGCCATTCCCCATGGAGCATGATTTTTTACTTTCTGTCTCTTTCTCTGTCTCTGTCTCTCTCTGGCAAGTGCATGCACCCTATGACAAAAATTTTAAAAAAACTTTAAAAGTTCTGATTACCCCTTCAAGGGAAATAAAAATTATAAACTCACTTACAAATGTAGAACATATAATGCCATTTAAAAATAAAAATGTAATAATCATTAATGCTTTATGCATGATTTCTTACTTTCTGTCTCTTTCTCTGTCTCTGTCTCTCTCTGGCAAGTGCATGCACCCTATGACAAAAATTTTAAAAAAACTTTAAAAGTTCTGATTACCCCTTCAAGGGAAATAAAAATTATAAACTCACTTACAAATGTAGAACATATAATGCCATTTAAAAATAAAAATGTAATAATCATTAATGCTTTATGGGGAACTTACAAATCCTTTATTTTTAACATTCTCAGTTTTTATATAAAAGCAGTGAACTGGAAAGAGAAAATTTTTGGTTTTTTACTCATCCATTAAACTTTTTCAAAGTGTCAAAGATATGCCAAGTGTCTCATTCAGTATAGGCTGAAGTGAATTAGACATGGTCCTGCCTTCAAGATCCATACAATTTAGTGAGAAGATACACACAGACATTAAAACATTATGAGATAGGAAATGCTACAAATAGGCTGGGTGAGGAAGGATATACCATTCCTGTCTGAGAGATGGTCTAAGGAATTCCATGGACACTTAGGGGAGAAATTTTGAGCTAGTTAGAAGTGGGCTATTGATGAGACTTTATATTTCTGGGTATTTATTTATTTGGTCCATTGGTCTTTCTGCTAGATACAAAATGGTGACTCACTTGTAGAGAAGGGTATGCCAGGGTTCCCTTGAATTTTTCATTCCAGTATTTTAAAAGAATTTCATTCTAGGGCCAACAAATGGTGCAGAGGCCAAATGTGAAGTTCAAGTCCCAGACCTGGCAGTTTGGAGATCATACTGGGCACTAATGTGTACATGCCTAAAATTCTGAGAAGAGATTGGAGGAGAAAGGATTGTGGTATGGCCATTACCCAGGAGGTGATCGCTCACTCTCATTCTCTTTCTGTGTCTCTCTCTGGTGGGTGCACATATCCTATAGCAAAAAAAAAAAAAAAAAAAAAAGCAAAAATACATTTTTATTCCAATAACAAAGAGTAAGTTTTCTCATTAATTTACATAAATTAAAAATTACTAGTTATCCTAGTCTTTCTGATATTTTGCATAAGTATCTCAGCATAAAAATTGACTTATACCAATATAGCATGTTTAACAGAATGTTGAGTGAGATTTTCCCTCTTGACACATACTTTTGGCTGAAGCCCTCATACTGAGAATAGTAAGCTCCACGTGCTAACAAGAATCTTTAGGCCCATCCTTATAGGACTTAAAACATATGGTGAAATTAGTCTACAAACCATCAAGTCCTGTTACCCAACTCTTGACTCTATAAAAGATCAGACATATAAAAGGTAATTGAAGAAAACCTCTGAAATAGGGGATAATTGGTCTGGGGTAAGGAGAGAATAAGACTCTTGTCTTTTCCCAGGAAAAATACTCTTTTTCCCAGGCTAAAAGTTTGCTATATTAATTTCCTGGAGTTGTTGTAACAAACTATGTAGATTAAACAACAACAAAAAATATCCTCTCACAGTCCTGGAGACTGAAGTCCAAAAATCAAAGTGTTAACAGGGCCATACCCCTTCTGAAGTGTCTTCTTTCTTTACCTTTTCCAGTTTCTAACATGCTAAATATTTGTGTTTTTGACAGCATAACTCAATTTTATTCTCCATCTTATATGGTATTTTTCTCTTTTTTCTTCCTTCTCTCCCAACAAAGACATCAGTCATAATTATTAGAACCATTTCAATGATTCCCACTTAACTTTATTACATCTGCAAAATGATTTCACCTTAACTTGTTTGTGACATGTTTCCAAAAAGTCACATTTACCAAAAGTTAAGATTTCTACATTTTTTGTGATGGTGGGATGGGGACGTTTACAAAAATGAATTCATCAACAGTTGCTGAATTGACTTTTTAACTGAATTCATAATAACATTCACAACAAAATCAAATGTTTCACATATCACAAAACTTAATTTTGAATCAAGATTTTCCCATTATTTTCAAATTTCACTTTTCTTTTTCTTTTTTTTTGAGAGATTTTCGCTATAGGGCAAGTGCGTTCACCAGACTGACAGAGAGAGACATAGAGACAGAAAGCGAGAAATCATCCCCCCAGGGGGGATGGTCACGCCACAGTCCCTTCTCCTCCATTCTCTTCTCGGGATCTTGGGCACGCAAGCACACACGCCTGGCGTGTTTTAAGCCTCCCGGTCCGGGACGCGAACCGCGGTTGACTACGTGGGAGTCCAGCGACATAGCCATTACACTAACTGCTGGTTCCCAAATTTCACTTTGCTTTTATGAATTAGTGTTCATTGCATTGTTTCTGAAAGAATGGGTAAAGAGATAACCCTTTTTTCTTTAGTCCACTTCAGCTAAGAAAACAGATTATCATAGAATGAGTGCCTTATAAATTATAGAAAATTATTTCTCATAGTTCTCTGGACAATACTGTCACACTGGGGGCCAGAATTTCAACATAAAATGTGAGAAGAGAACATTCAGTTTACAGCATGTTTATTTGTTGTTTTGCAGTCTTAACTCGGTATCAAATTGAGAACTACGTTAAATCACATACATGTGTTATTATCAAATTATGGCAGAAGATAGATGTATAGCAGGATACCAAATTCATTTCAGCTATTTTTTTTAATCAAGAAGAAAGAAGAAATAAAACAAAGAGAGGAAGGCGGAGGAAAAGAAGGAGCAGAAAAAATATCTAAGATAATTATTAAACTGAGTTGCTCCCTAATAACCTGGTGTGAATATTCACCATATTCTTATCCATACTCTTTTCAATTCCCATTCTTCCATCTTATACTTTCCTATTGTCTAGTATGTGATTAGTTTTTCTTTGTAATTTTCATGTTATTAATCTCCTTGATCGTAGTCTTTACTCTTTTTCTTTATTATCTATTTAAATTTATTTATT
>NW_006204238.1:701055-705380 GCF_000334495.1 Tupaia belangeri chinensis
GAGAGCAAGCTACCAGGTCCAAGACTCAAATGGCAGTCAGCCATGTGGGAGTTCAGTATCTTAACCACCACAACCCCTGCTGACCCCTTTTTAGTCTCTTTATAACCTTCACTCCATTCTTCAATATTATCTAATTAAACATTTATTCTAATTTAAAAATATATACTCATATTAGATCTAATAAAGTGTTCATAAATCACTTTTCTGGAATCACCCTTCAATATGGTTTTATTTAAAATATTTTAAGATTAAATAAAATATAATTTTATATTTAATAACTCATAAGAAAAGCATAAGCTTTTTCTTACAGATGTACAGAAATAGCTCCTCTTTCACGTCCTCTTACTAATTTTTCAATTCTGCAATCCTGTCAACATTTCTAATGGCTTCTGAGAACCTCTTCCCCTAATCATTCTTAGGATTGTTCACGAGCTCTTGATTTGGTCCCAAAGTTCTTACTTGTCTTAACTTGAAGAGAACAGATAACTCATGTAGAATTCTGTTTCAAGATATTAGTAGGTGAGCTCAGTAAGTTATTTAGTAATCACAATGTATAATTCTACATATTGACCAAAATTTTGGTGGACACAGTGGAACTAGCAATGCTTTTTGCTTATTTTGTAGTCTTAGATAATTATACAATTTCAAAATGCATTTTTCCTGGTTTATTTGCATCTAAGACCTCAAATACATCATTTAGTAATAAAGATGCTTTCTTTTTTTCTATTTATTTTAATCGATATTAGCTAAAATGCCTAGTTTGAAGAATATTCTATTTTTGAAAGCTGAAAACATAAGAAGCAATTTTAGATGGGTCAAAATATCCTGGGTCTTAAGATTGTTACTTTAGTATACGATTACGACGCTATCAGATTATTGCAAAGCCAGTAAGCATATATTGTAGAAGCGTATCTATAGGGTGGGCATAAAAAGATCTTAAAGTGATGCTAAGAAGTGAAAAGTTTCTCAAAATATGTCCATTGAATATTATCTTAATCTGTTCAGTCTCCTGTAACGAATGGCCATAGACTAAGTAACTTGAGGTTTGGGAAACACAGAAATTTAGACAATATCAAATGCTTTATTTGGCCTATATTTTTATAAAGAGAGACATAGACACACACGATATATATATCAGAATTATAATAGTAATCATTAGATAGTGTAACTATGAATCATTTCATATTCTTTTAAAATTGTCATGCATTTAGCATGAGTACATTCTAATTGAAAAAGATATATATGCACATACATATACATCTGAGGGGACTTCAAAAGTTCATGAAGAAGTGGAATTAAAGTGCAAATTTATTTTACTGCAAAAAAATTTAGAAATTCATGCATAGTTTTTGTTTTATCATAATGGACTTTCCAATAAATTCTTTTAAGGCTTTTCCTATTTATATGTATGTATTTGTGTATCTAATTTTTTTCCTCAAATATTTTTTTCTTCAAAATCTACATCCCTATACATATTTTACACTGAGTAAATATTTAATCATAAATAAAAATTAGCAACTTCATTTTTATTACATGACAAATTGAGTTTCTATTAAAGTATGAACCCCATTTTTCAATTCTTGTTAACTCAGATATTTGACTTCAAAGGTAACACAGATGTTTTTTTTTTTTTGCCTTAGGGCGCATGTGCTCACTGGAGAGAAAGAGACAGAGACAGTGAGTGGGAAAGAGAGAAATCACCCCCTGGGATGGATGGCTATGCTGCAATCTCTTCTCCACTTCCTTCTTGGGATCTTGGACACACATACACACACACCTGGCATGAGTTTCAAGCCACCAGGTCCAGGACTTGAACTCTCCACTTACTTCTTGGGATCTTGGACACAAGTTCCCAGGCCACCAGGTTTCAAGCCACCAGGTCCAGGACTTGAACCATGGTTGGCCTTGTAGGAGTCCAGTGAAATAATCGCTATGCCATTTGGTAACACAGATTTTGAAGCAAAAGAGAAAGGACCATTTTCTGCAATTATGCTCCTCTTTCACACACACACACACACACACACAAAATTATCATGGATAAAGCAATGCTTAAGTTAAATGCTTAAAAATGGTTTAATATGACTCATAACCCATATGAAAGTATTGCTGAGAGAGAAACCTTATCCCATGATAGTGGGAATAAAATAGTTTTACTGTTTTTCTTTACTTCTTCTAGGAAAAAGAAAAAAAAAACACTGAGAGAATGTATTAAGCAATTTAACAACCAACAATTGGAAAATTAAGCAATTTAACACTATGATTTGCTAACTACCCCTTCTGGATGAAAATAATTTATCCTGCCATAATTTAATAAAATACTGCAAGCTGGTTTGGGTTTCAACATTGATGATAATAATGACTGCATAGAAACTAATGCTTCAATTTAGTTATCAATACAAGCACTCACAAGGAACTACTTTCTTTGGCTAGGCTATGAACCCAATGTTATGTGCAATGCCAATTACAGAACTGTCATGTCAAGTCTGGACTCCAGCACTTCATAGCTTTGTCTTTGGATAAGTTACTCAACCACTCTCTGCCTCAGTTTTTTCAGGTGAAAAATGGGGATTATCACAACCTCATAGTGTTGGTCGAGGCATGAAAGTCCATGAACATTTCAACAAGCAAAGTTAACAACAAAAATGTTACCTTGCGGCCAGACTGTGGAACAACAGCAAACCAATTCTGCCACACTGAACCACAGGGGAAAGTCCTGGGTATATGTGCCACTGAAAATAGTCCACTTGCAGAAATGGAAACAGAGGGTGCTTTTATCATTTCAATTTTCTGGACTTCTGAATTATGCACCTTCTGCTCCTTATGGCTGAGGTATGGGATTATAATTGTAGTTCTGTAAAAACAGTGTACAGAGAAACCTGTACAGCATTCCTTTAAAAAGTCATGCCTCAATTGGTGCTTATTTTGATAATATTTATGTAAAGAATAAGTATCAATTGATTTCCATTCTGTAAACAGATGGCACTATAGGTATTTTAAACAGAAAATATTTTAATACAGAAAATTAGTACTCGTAGCATTGTTTGAAGGGCTGAAACAAAATGGCCTGAGACCTATTTCCCAGCAGGTGTAGAACAGACCCTCAGAGTACCTACTACTTCTGACACACTCTAGGTTTGGGAATCCTAAGGATGCTGAAGGACATTTGAGGCTCAAGGACACATTTTTGAAACCATTTTTTTTTATAATAAAATATATTGTAATTCCAATTTGCATACAACATCTTTGTGGGATACAGTGTGGTTTTCAAAACATGTAGACAACATGTAATGATCAAATCAGAGAAATAAATGAATCTATCATCTCCAACAGTAATTACTTTGTGTCATAAACATTTGAAATCTGCTCTCAATATATTTTGAAAAGTATACTGAATTGTCACCAATAGTCTTTACTGTGCTACAGTACTCTGTAACCTGGTCCATTCATCTCCATGCACTCTTTAATCGGTTGAGCAAGTAAAACCAGCCAGAACGAGCCTGGATAGCCATGTTCTGGTGCTGACTGCTTACTTCTGCTTGGAGTGTGCGCATTCCAGGGATGGCTGAGTGACCTGGTATTACCCCCACTGCAATGAGGGGGTGCTGATCCTGGTGCAGTGGAAACACCAACAGAGCATTGCCAGTTTCAGTACTGGACCAATGGGACTGTTGCTTGAATTGACCAGTCAGAGCTGTACTTAATCCTTCATTTGCATACATGGATCTGGTTGAAGACTTGGGCAGAATTATTTCTCAATAAAGGTGCATCTCCAGGGCCAGCTGTTGGTATGGTGGTTAAGGCAGCCAGATCTCCCATGGTTGACTATGTGGTTTGAGTCCTAGACCCAAAGGCTTGAAAAACACATTGAATGCTTGTCCATCCATTCCCAAAGTTCCACAAGGAACAAAGATGTGGGATTGTGACGGGGTGGTTTCTTGCTTTCTCTCTCTTTGTCTGTCTTCAGTAAGCATGTGCCATCTGACAAAATTAAATAAGTAAATAAATAAAGCCCAACCTTGAACTCATTCTGGAGGGTATATTTGATCCAGCCTGCTTCCCATCTCATGGACAATGTAACCTAAAATAAAGCCTTCCTCCTGAATAAATGTTATGGGTCAGAGTTTGTTTTTCCTGGCAGCCATAGACTGATTTCAGGTTCAGGCTTGGTAACACAAGTTGTCTCCATCTTTTCCAATCCCTCCTTTTACCAGCTATTATATACTCTACTTCTATGCAATCAAATTTAGCTTCTGCTAATGAGTGAGGACATACAGTATTTACTTTTCAGAGTCTAGTTCTTTTTAAAAATACAAATATACAGGTAC
>NW_006204238.1:705399-708664 GCF_000334495.1 Tupaia belangeri chinensis
ATTCCTGAGCATTTACCCAGAGAAATGAAGAATTATATTCACAGAGAAACCTCTAGATGATTATTATTTATAGCAGCTTTGTATGTAATAGCCAACAACTAGAAACAAGTCAGAGGTCATTCAACTAATGAATGTTTAAACAAACTGTAATACATCCACACTATGCATACTACTCAAAATGAAAAGGAACAATCAATTCATGCATTCAGTCTGCATGCAGTGCCAGAAAATTATATTGGATACAATTTTTTTTAAAATCCAGTCTCAAAGGGTTAAATGCAGTATAGTTCCATATATATATAACACTTTTGAGATGACAATGTTTTAGAAATGGAGAAGAGATTAGTGATTGCCTAAGTCAGAAATGGATAGAAGGTGGGTAAGTGTGGTTATAAAAGGGTATCATGAGAGATCCTTGTTATGAGAGAACTATCTTGAATTTTGACTGTGATCGTAGATGTATACCTATGTATGTAAATATAAATATAAATATACACACACACACACATATATATGTGTATATATATATATATATACATATATATATATGTATATATATATATATATCTACACACACAAGCAAATTAGTGCATGCAAAATGGAGAAAATCTGAACACCTAGGTGGTGATGTTGTGTTACATATTGTTACAAGGTATAATGAATTGGGGAAAACAGATGAAGGATACAGAGGATCTCTCTGCACTACTTTTTAAAACTGTATGTGAATCTATAATTACTTTAATAATATTTTCAATTAAAAAGTGAATACATGGGGCCAGTAGGTGGCATGGAGGTTAAGTTCAAGTCCTGGGTCTAGTAGCATAATAAACATACTGGGTGCATGTGCGTGCATGCCCCAAATTGAGGAGAGTGGAGGAGAAGGACTGCAGCATGGTAATTCCCCCTCAGGGAGGATGATTTCTTACATTCCCTCTCTCTCCCTGTCTCTAGTGAGCACATATGACTTACAGCAAACAAAAAAAAATAAAAAAAGTGAATATGAAAAATTGCTTTAAATGATGCTTTAGTTAAGCCGCTCACATATATATCACTCAAAAGTCTTATTTTCAAATTCATTTATTCATATATTTTACTGGGCACCATCTGAACTGCGATCTACTCTATATTTCAGTGTCTGTGAATACAGGTACCCAGAAGCTGGATGACATCATAAATAGCAGAATAAAGAATCCAACATAGGGCCTCAAAATTCCTGTAAGATATGACATTTAAAGCTCAGTTCCTTTAACTTTCTCATTGAAGAAAGGAGAGATAAGCATAGATTTAGAGGACTGCTCAAAGGAACAAACAAATTATTGGTGCCACTTCATTCCAATTCTTTTGCTAGGTTTCTAAGCCAGTGAATTTTTAAGGTCATTTATTAGTTTTGTGTTTGTTTGTTTGTTTTTAATTTGCAGAAGGGCACATAAGCTTACTGAAGAGATGGCTCACTGGCTAGCCCTAGACCGTCTATTAATTTTTTAAATACTTAACATTTGTCAAGGTCTCAGTCATCCTATTTTCATCAACATAGGTAATGAATATGTATATTTCACTGAGGACAAATAACTCCAAATGATATTTGGAAATCATCTTTATGAGTATCTTATGATGAGAGTAGATTTCTTTTAAAAAGAATTATTTAATTGTATTTATTATTATTATAATTATTTTAATTTGCTCTAGGGTACATGTACTCGCTAGAGAGAGAGAGACAGAGAGAGGAAGAGAAGGAAAGTGATCCACCTGGTCCAGGACTCAAACAACAGTTAGTCATGTGGGAGTCCAGCACCCTAACTACCATGGCACCTGTTGGCACCAGGATAAGAGAAGATTTACAAGCTTTCAGCCTGTGCTTCTACTGCACTTTCGAATTTTTGATGCTTTTATATAACTACTCTTTCTCACTGGCAGTCCGCCTCAAATGGTAAAGGGTAAAAATGCCAGATAATTGATCTCCCAGCCTCTTATGTAGTCAATACGGTCATGTGACTGAGTTCTTGCCAAATAAAAGAAAGAAAAGGTCTACTGGGAGAGACTCAGAAAAGTATCTTTTTTGTAAAAATAAAAATAAAAGCCAAGCAGAAGATCTGCACCTGCCTCTCTTTCTGTGGATAATGCCTTGTAGGGTTGTAATGCTTGGTAAAGCTAGATGATATATTGCCAACACACTAAGAATAGCAGAGCAGTGAAGTAGAAACTACCTGATTCTTCTTAAGCTCTTTAATTTGCTAGCCAAATCATGGAACTTTCTACTTCTTCTTTTTAATATATATTTTTTACATTCAATCACTGTGCATCATTACAGCATACCAAATGAATTTTCCCAGTATGAATACATTGTATTTTGGTTCAGTCAACTATATTACCGTACATATTATCATCAACAGATAATTTTCCATTTTTGTGTCTTAACAGTTTTGATTCTGTCTTTTTCCCCTTGATTCCCTCTCTCTCACCCTCTCCCATTTCCTACCCTCCTCCCATGCTGTCTCCAGTATCCACAGTTGCTCTTTGCCTTTATACCTTCCAATCTTTCGGTTTCTACCATAGAGTGCAGACATTCAGTATACATTGAGTGGAGACATACAATGCCTCTCTTTCATAGTCTGGCTTACTTTGAATAGCAGTAAATCTTCCTTATTCATCCACTTTCTATCAAATACCATGGTCTCACTGTTTTTTATGACTGAGTAGTAGTCTGTAGTATATATATGCCACACTTTTTCAATCCATTCATCTGTTTGTGGACATGTGGGTTGGTTTCATGTCTTAGCAATTGTGAATAAATGCCACAATAAAGAGGGATGTGCAAGTGTTTTTTTGACTGAGTGTATTCCTACCCTTTGGGTAGATGTCCAGGGGTGGAATTGCTGGATCGCATGAGAATTCTATTTGTTGACCTTTAATGAATCTCCATATTCTTCCCCATAGTGGTTGTACTAATTTACATTCCCATGAACAGTGTGAGAGAGTTCTCTTTTCTCCACAGCCTTGTCAGCACTTATCATTCTTTTTTTTTTTTTTTGAGAGGTTTTTGCTATAGGGCACGTTCACTCACAAGACAGACAGAGAGACTGAAAGGGAGAAATCACCCCCCAGGGGGGATGGCCACACCACAAACCCTTCTCCTCCATTCTTCTCTCGGGATCTTGGGGATGCACGCACATGTGCCTGGCGTGAGATTTTTTTTTTTTATTTACTCATTCATTTATTTCAATTTGACCAGAGAGACACACAAAGAGAAAGAGAGAGAGAGAGAGAG
>NW_006204238.1:708694-712403 GCF_000334495.1 Tupaia belangeri chinensis
TGTGGGAGTGTCCAGTGCCTTAACCACCATGCCACCTGCTGGTCCCTCAGCATGAGATTTTTAAGCCACTGGGTCTGGGACTCAAATCACGGTCGACTATGTGGGAGTCCTGTGACATAGCCATTACGCTAACTGCTGGTCTCACCACTTATCATTCTTTATTATTTTTAATCTTACCCATTCTGACTGGAGTTAGGTAGTATCTCATTGTCTTTTTATTTGCATCTCTCTTATGATAAAGGATGTTGAGCATTATTTCATATAATTTTGGCTATTCATATATCTTCCTTTGTTGTTTGTTCAGCTCATTGGCCCATCTTTTAATTGGGTTGATTATCATTCTACTTCTTATTTTTGTTTAGTGAATGGATATTTTTAAAATCACTCTTCAGTATTTTTATAGTTGTGGCCAAAAGCTGTTTGATACTTCAGATAGTGTAAATTGATGTCTCCCACAGCATGAGTTTCCATAAGACAAATGGT
Source organism: Tupaia belangeri chinensis (assembly GCF_000334495.1). Classification (NCBI taxonomy): domain Eukaryota; kingdom Metazoa; phylum Chordata; class Mammalia; order Scandentia; family Tupaiidae; genus Tupaia; species Tupaia belangeri. Next base: position 709,178 of record NW_006204238.1, read on the forward strand.
ATGCTGTATAATGAAACCCATTATTTAGGGAACAATCTTTATTATCCCATCTGCTAGTAGTTATAATTTCTCTAGCCTGGAGAATAGAACAAGCTACACAGACAACTACTTGGTCAGAGTGCACTTTGGTTTTGCTAGGAAGGTGTGATAAAGATAATTAAAATGTGTGCAAACCAGCTCTGCTAATGACTCACTTATGTGAGCCAAGGAGTAAGCCAGTGCTCTTGGGCACAGCTGGTTGAAAACAGACAAATATCTATGCTCAGGTTCAGTTATATTTCGTTATTACACAGTTATAGCTATAAATGACCGATTTAGTATTACAATTTTTATAAAATTCTTGAATTTGTTCTTTCAAATTGCAACTCTTTAGACCATTACCTTCTATTTTCTCACTGAAATAATAATTTGGGTAATATCTAAGAATATTTTGATGACAAAAGATGTATGCCTTAAAAGTATGAATATCAACTATTTTGTTAAGTTTTAGGAAACATAGAACTTTTAAAACAATGGCGATTTTAAGTCATGTAATTTTCTTGTCAAGTGAATCAGAGATAAAAGTTCAAAGCTGCAGACCCACTTTAGGAAATGAGACAATGGCCCAGGGAGGTGGCTGAGTCAGTGGGAAGGCAGGGTAGGAAGAAAGAAAGAAGAAATCTGAGTGCCTGTCTGCACTGTGCCAAGAGCTGTTCATACCCATCTTTCCAAATCCTCATCACACTTCCCCAAGCTACTTTGAATTGTTCCTCTACTTCAAGACCAGCAAACTGAGACAGAATTTTGGCATTTAAGTTGTAAGTTCCCCCCAGTAATATTAATAGTCTGAGTTTGCAAATCCTTAGAATCAGAAGGATTTTCTGTCATCCAGTAAGCAAGAATGCCATGACATTTATTTCTCTCTGGCTATAATTAAAAACTTACTGAACTTTTAATAGCAATAACATTGTCACTATCAAGTTTGCCTGCTTCTAGGTGTAAAGGCTTTTTGTTATTCCAAACCAGGCTAATATACTAGGCCATAAAGTGTGAAGACTAGTGAGAATGAAAGCTCAAATCTGGTTCCTCTCACTTTGGTTTCATACAGACGAACCATGCAAAGGAAATGAAACATAATGATAAAAGTGAATGGAAGCAGCTTTCAATACTAACATGGTTTCTGGTTACCCAGATGCTTGTTCCTCAATGAGTAACGTCAAATGTCAGGAGACAGAATAACAAGCATAGTATAATTTTTTCTTCTAGGGCAAAGGAACTCAGATTTCTGGGTCCCCTGCTTTTTATATTGTTAGTCAGACAATACCATGTCAGCATTCAAGAATTTGCCTAACTAAGAGCAGTTAAATCAATTTTTCATCCCGTCTCTTACTGTGCCATTGGGCAACCGCCGAAGAAGCTATGACAAAATATAATAGAGATGCTTATTCTTCCTTCACTGGATAAACGTATGGCTATTTTAAAACATCCTCCCTCCAAAATTCTTTGAGCTTTTTTTTCATCAGGCGATACAGTCCATTTCTCCTCTTCCTTTCTCTCAGTACAGCTGGAACTACTTCAACAAATAAGATGCAGTGGGGCCAGCCAGTAGTGCAGTGGTTAAATACTCTGCATAGGGAGTTGAGTCCCCATATGGCTGACCACAGTTGGAATTCCAACCCTGAAGGGAGAACAAACAAACAAACACTTTTCTCTAATTAGCAATCTTGTCAAAAATCTTTTAATTTCAAGCCCTACGTGTTAATTAGATGTTACTAAGTGCCCTCTGTATAAGTTAACTACATGCTTGATGAAAAAATTAAAGCGAATTAAAAATGCAGCAAGGCATGTATTTTTAAGTGACTATGTTAAAAGATGGCAGTCCCTCTGGTAATAAAAAACGAAAAGGAAAACATGTGAAATGCATGTGTAGGAATGCCCCAAGTCCTGGTGGGGTGGAGGAAAAAGGACTGTAGTGTGAGCATGCCCCATAGTGGGTGTTTTATCTTTATGGCAATTCCATACGCCCTCTAGCAATTACAAAATAGGGTACAGCAGAAGTGAAGATGGGCTATAAAAGGCCATGCAGCTTCCGTATTATTGATTAGATGATTGGATGTGGAGCTTTGTTTCCCTCTGAGATATTTATGTACCTTGAGACCATCATGCGATGAGGACGCTAACTCTCCTGGAGAAGTCATACAAAAGAAAGTGACTCCACAATGGCTCCACAAGTCCTGACAAGCCAGCAGCAGAAATATAAGGAATAAATATTCCGATAATGCCACTCCCAATTCTCAAGTGGCTCCAGTTTCTCTCTCTCTTAGTTGGGGTGCTCAATATCATAAAATAGAATCTAGCAATTCCCAGGAAACCCTTTCCAAATCTGTGGTCCACAGGATTCTTGGGCATAATAAAATGATTGTTTTATATCACTAGGCTTGGATGTTGTGTCACACAGCAACTGCAACCAGAACAAATGATCAGACACTAATAACTTCTGGCTGTTACACTGTGTGAAATGAGTAGAGCCGAAAGCTCAGTTAACGAGAGTAGATTCTAGTCCTTAAATGCTGTTATTTATAACTTCATGCCCTACCAATCTCTTTGGCTCTTAAATAATTTTTTCTTGTGTTACAAAAATAATCAGAATATTTCTGAGAACCTCATATAAAAAGAGAACCTAGTAGAAGTACTATCAGAAAATAAGTAAACTACAAGAACATATAAAAAGCATTTTTATTTGGCTTGCTCTCTCAAATATAATTCAAGGTAGGGATTAGTTAGAATTAAGCTTTCCTACTTATGACAGGAAATTCAAATTAACAGTGGCTCAAATGCATAAGATTTTGTCCTAAAATTAGACAGTATAGAGCCCTTGAATCAGATGACATACCTAAGTTTGAACTATTTTATTAGAACACTCATTTTTGGGATGAGCAGTTAGCGTAATGGCTATGTCACTGGACTCCCATGTAGTCGACTGTGGTTCGCATCCCAGACCCGGTAGCTTAAACTCACGCCGGGCGCGTGTGCATGCGTGCCCAAGATCCCGAGAGGAGAATGGAGGAGAAGGGATTGCGGCGTGGCCATCCCCCCTGGGGGGGTGATTTCTCGCTTTCTATCTCTCTGTCTCTCTCTGTCTTTCTGGCGAGCGCACGTGCCCTATAGCGAAAAACCTCTCCAAAAAATAATAATAATAAAAAAAGAACACACATTTTTTTTGTTGTTGTTGAGAGGTTTTTGCTAT
>NW_006204238.1:712624-713887 GCF_000334495.1 Tupaia belangeri chinensis
ACATCGCAATTATGCTAACTGCTGGTCCCAGAACACCCTTTTTTTTTTTTTTTGCAGTTTTATACTTTTCTATTCCTAGGGCATGACCCTCTTCTGCAAATGGAAAATGACTGCTGTTGCTCCAGTTATAACTTCTATGATTTGGCCAACAAGAATTAGGGAAGGCAAGGGAAGTAGCAGGCCAAGCCACTTATCCAGAATACCTTCAGGAAGCTGAACACCTCATTTTTACATTTGTATTGGTCACAACTACTATGGTCACATTTAGCTATAAAGATACTTGAGAAATAGGATATAGCTAGAGAAGCAGCATGCTCAGTTAACATTCAGGAGTTCTGATACTAAAAATTAAGTATAAAATGAATATTATGAACCTTCTATAATTCTCCTCCCACAGAGTATATACTCCAAAAACTTTTCAATTCAATGCTTGTGTAAAAGAAAATAAATAATAAAAGACAGCAGATACATCGCTGGATGCCCACATGGCTGACCATGTCTTGAGTCCCAGACCCAGTGGCTTAAACTCACACTGGGCCTGTGTGCATGTGTGCTCAAGATCCCAGGAGATGAATGGAGGAGAAGGGATTGTGGCATGGCCACTCCCCCACCAGCGGGTGATTTCTCACTTTTCCTCTCACTGTCTCTGTCTCTCTCCAGAGAGTACATGTGTCCTAAGGCAAACCCCCTGCCAAAAAAATAAAAAATAAAAAGAGAAGAAGAGATAAAAGGAGACACAGTAAGCATGCACTATGTTCTGTTCAGAGACTATATTGTTATCTTAAATTGTGATATAGAAACTATTTACCTAATTTTACAGAACAGAAATAGACCCACTGAAGTTCATGTCTTAGTCATTTCCAAATGCTATAATCAAGTACTATAATAGACTGAATGGCTTACACAACAAACATTTCTTACAGCTCTGAAGGCTGAGAAGTCCAAGACAAGGATTTCAGCAGATTAGTGTGTAGTGAGGGCTATCTTCCTGAATTTCACATGGCTGTCTTCTCTTCACTTGGCCACGAGTAGAATGAGTGAGAGCAAGCTCTCGTGATTCTTCTTTTAAGAGCCTTAATGTTAACCGTGGGTTTGTCTGCCATGCAGACAACACAAGCTGGTAAAGAGGCTGCCTCCCATGTCTAAAAGGCAAGGCCTGGACTGGGAAGAAACTGTGAGGCATGGCCCAGTTTACGAGCCCTCCCTTGTGTCCTTGTACTGGCCGGTACTCAGTTTCTCTGCCATTAGCTTTACTGACAGTAC
>NW_006204238.1:714497-730681 GCF_000334495.1 Tupaia belangeri chinensis
CAAGCCCCCTCTTCAAAAGACCCTGTCTGGTAATCAAGACTGAAGAAGAAAATGCACCAGACGAATAGACTCCTTCGTTCTGAGAACTGTGTTTGGCTTCATCTGTTCAAACAAGACAGACATCATGTTTTATGATCATTGTTCCTGTGCTTTGAATTCTTTGTTTCATAGAGTAAATCTTTTATTTCCCCCTCACACCTCCTATTCCTGTAAGATCTCTCAATAAATACGTGTGTTTGGTAGCTGCTGGCATGGCAGCCTGGAGCTAGCTCTGGCTGTGGCTGGTTGAGAACATGCTAAGGAGCAATGAGGTCTCAGTCTAATTTTTTGTTCCTGATCACCTGTGTCATCTTCCTTAGTACGAGTCTCAACTAACCCACCCTGCTGAGGCTGGACCCCGGCAGGTTTCTACGCTCCTGATATAATTACCTCCCCAAATCTCCACATCCTAATGCCGTCCCACTGGGAGTTAAGATTTCAACATAGACATTTTGGGGCAGACACATGTTTAGTTCATAATAATTAAATGACTGGCCAAGATTATATTGCTGGTAAATAACAGAAACATAGTCCAAATCTAGAAAAGTTTCTGACCCTAAAGTCCATTCATTCTTCTTACTTCCTTGAATTAAGACCCATGTGGTACCTAAAGTAGTGCCTACATGTAGTGCTCAATGCAAATTGCCACCATCATCTTCATCTTCATCATCGATGATCACCAGAAGTGGTCACTAGCTGATAACAAGCAAAGACGCAGGTCCCTTTTTCAAAGGTCACCCATTAAGGTTCTCATTTCTCAAGGAAGTTATTTTTCAGTTATTTTAAAAGAATAGAGCCATACTTTTTGTTAGCTATTAAAAACAAATGGCAAGAGTGCCTTTTGTATTGATACAGTGCTTTTTTTCACCTTGCATGCCAATGTGCTCAGGTAACTTTGTCTTGATTGAACTGAAGAAAAAGACTTTCAGTATTTTTTTAGCTGTTTCAGTTTATTCGAAGAATAGAGAGTGCTCTTTCCTCAGCTTGCTAAAGTGGAAAATAATTTAAATGTCAAATATTAATGTTATAAGAAGTTCTGTGACCTTTTAAATTTCTTTTATGTGCTTTGGAAACAGTTATTTCCAATGTCTTACACTTGGCTGTGCATGGATTTATTCTTCATTTCATAAAAAAAAAAAAAGAAAGAAAGAAAAGAAAAGAAAGGACTACCATGCATGCCTGTAAATTTTTGGAAGGCTGGTGTTATCCAACAACTTTGGAACTTATAAAATTATTATCTCTAAAGAACATAGTCCTTGAAATCCATAAAACCTGAAATATTAATTCTAAGAAAATCTGGAGTTACCAGAACAATATCTGTGTGAAATAACAGTATAAAGAGAATAAGACCAATTAAAAATATCACTTCAGTGATGGAGTAGGTTCCAGTTGTAGGAAAATCATAGCAAAGATTAAGTAAAATTTGAAAACAGTTTGCCTAAAGGAAGCCTATCAGTACTAATGGCTATTAAAATACAAACTTTTTTTTGTTAGTTCCTTTAATTTTCTAACTACTTCCTCATTTTTTAAAGTAAATCCAAATTTAAGTAGCAGCATTATCTCACAAAAAAAATAGCTACTTTCTCCCTGGTGTTTACACAAGTCTCAAAAGCATTAAGGTCAAGAAAATTAGCTTTTATCATATTTCTCTACAGAAAATCTTAAGTCAAGGGTCTTTGATTCTGTAAAACAGATATATAAATTAAATATTGTAAATAACAATAAACACCATCATTATATTTTAATTTTTGTGTCTATTTTAGTTCATTATTTTGTTGCCACAAATGTTACCTAGGTCTAGGTGATTTATAGAGAAACAGGTTTATCCAGCTCACCATATGGAGGTCCAAAGTCCAGGAGCCAACTTCTGGTGAGGCTACAACATGATGGAGGGCAAGATTTTGAACAGAGTAGTTGTTTGGTTCATAAGCTTCTCTTTGTTCACGTGGGCTCTTATTGCCCTCATTTCAACACACCAGAACTCAGTTATAAAAGTGTTGACCTAATGACTCTATTGAACCCAAAGGTCCCATCCTAGGACACCACGAGGTGATTAATTTTCACTTAATACATTTATAATATAACCCAATCCCAGAATATAAACTTTTCAGGGACACCTGGTCACCTTTAAGGCCAAATTTGAAAACATAAATCGTTGGAGGAAAAATCATTTCCAAACTATAATAATTTTCCATAAAATATATATAATGAAATATGTTTCTATATTTGATAGCTGTTAAGTCTTTAAAATTTTTTCAAAGTATTATGGTAAAGAGCTGTGTGCTGCTAAGAGCTGTGAGTTATTAAAATGCATGCTAAAATATAGGCTTTGAACTCATAATCTCAGTAAGATATATTTAAAAATCTTGAGTTTGAGATTTTATAATAACTTGTAGTAAAATATCTATCTACTAAATCTGCTATACTTATCTGCTATTTTCCTGTTCTCTAATGAGCTACTTTTCAAATAAAAGCAGTCATGAGTCAATGAGACATAGTAAAATCTCTACTCTTGTAAATTATAATACATTTTAAATAACCAGCTGCTAGTGTCATACATATGGTTTTATTTATAATCCATGTTGGATAGTACTGAAATTAAGTTTTTGGGCATTTCCACACCAGATGGAAAAAATGACTTTAGTGCTATAACCAATCAGTTGTATTCTCAGTTCTGAACATTTCAAATGTGAATTAAAGTAAAGAATTTTTTTAAAAATATGTCACTCTATGTACCTTGTTTGTTAGATTGAAACTAACACAATAATTGAATATATTCTCTTTTTTTTTTAGAGTTTTTTGCTATAGGGCACGTGTGCTCACCGGAAAGACAGAGAAAGACAGAGAGATAGAAAGCGAGAAATCACCTCACCAGGGGGGATGGCCACGCCACAATCCCTTCTCCTCCTTTCTCCTCTTGGGCACACACACACACATGCCTGGCATGAGTTTAAGCCACCAGGTCCAGGACTCGAATCACAGTCGACTACGTGGGAGTCCAGCAACATAGCCATAACATCAACTGCTTGTCCCATAATTGGATATATTCTAAATATTTAGAGTACTTAGGGAGGTAAAGTATTGAAGTCACAGGGAGGTGTGGTATTTTCTATTGAGGATGTTTTGTGGTTTTGTCAACTGTGTTGGGGAGAGATGTTCACCTGTTGAAATATCCATTTTGTAAGACAAATAATAATGTGACTGAGTGTATAAAAGAAAATGAGATGACAAATAAATTAATTAAAAAAAACATTTAGAGTACTTAACATTTTTTATTAAGTAACTAATTCTTAAACTATATATTATCACCCTCCATAATTAACTCAGGCTGTAAAACATAATAACACAAGGAAATAATTTAAATTTATAATTTAAAATCATAGTATTAGGCTCAATGACATGGTAGTTATTTGGTCTAAAGCTGACATCCTGTGTCCTTGGTTTTGTTTCTTTTCTCTTTATTATGGGTTAGCTAGGAAGCTGCCAATAGTTCAAGGCTGAGAATAGTTTTTAGTAAGCCATTCAGGGAAAAAGACCAGCAACGGATTATGTACAAAGAATGTAAAAGCAGTGGCTTTACCAAGAGAATTGCTGAAGTCACTATGTCTGAAATCTGAATTGAATGTGTGACACACTCAATTTCCAAGCATGATAATTCCATTTCATTTAAAATTTTTCTGGACAGAATATTCAATATATAAGCAATTAGTCCTTCAAGTTATATTTCAGTCTTGAAGTGAGTTTGATTATTTTACCTTTCTTAGATTTTTTTCTTTTAAGATAGATTTATTTTTAGATGATCTAGCCATTGTGACATTTCCTATCATTGACAATATTGATTTCTTTCATAAAGGAAGCTTTTAAAAAATAAAGAGCTTATACTTAAGTTATGTTTATTATTCCCTGGGAGAAAAGTTAATTGTAAATCATTTGAAGACTAAAAACGATATTCAATTGCTTACTGAAGCTATTCAAGTTGAGAAGATATTGTTTTCTTTTCAGCTGAGATATGGCTATTTTCTAACTCTTCAGAAAACATATTAAGTATTTAAAGTTTGTATATTATGCAATAGATAAGATATCAGATGTTCATTCAAACCTCAACAAAGAAGCCCACATCACTGCCATACTTCTATATACTTAATACAAAACTAATTTCCATTGGGGATTGATTATTTGTTTTAGAAACTATATACATTTAGACAACTTGAACAAAAAAAATGGGAAATTTGGTTTGCAAAAAAAAAGATACATTAAATAAAAATTACAAGTACATATTTTAAAAATATATATGCATTACATATACACTCGTGTGTGTATATATGTATATAAATCTTTATATATATAAAGATTAAAAATTTACATTTAGGCAATTAGAACTGGGCAATCTGGCATCTCCACACCTGGTGGAAGCAGAAGTCATAACACAGAGAAGTCCCTGTGACTGGAAAAAGTGGGGACAGCGCCTGCAAATTACTGAAGACCATCAACACCCCTTACACACCAGAGATCTGTGCATTCATCCAGTCTTAAGCTCTCCCACTGAAATGAAGACTAAGAAATCTATGCACACACACCCCTGACTTGTGGGCAGGCCTATACTCTCCCTTCCCTCAGACACAGACTATGAAGAGTGGCAACCTGCCACAACTGAGGCCACCACAGCTGTTCTCTGTTCTCCCTGAACTATAAACATGTGCAAAGGAAAGGGGAGGGGCATATGATAGAGAGGAGTGAACCAGAGAGTCCCACTCTAGGTCAGAGGGCAGAAGATTGGACACTGCCTCGACCCCTTTCTGATCCCACAGTGCATGATCCAGCCACCTAACTCTAGCGTACATCTGCTAAATAGGATCAGCCTCCTTGAATTCTAAAGTTTTATAAGCTGTAGTCTCTACTGAAGGTCAGATAAAGAGGCTTGTCTCTAGCCCCTACTGAATAACTTTTCTGGGGCTACATTCAGAACTTTAGAGTCACTTCCAATACCAGATGTTCTAAATAAGCCTTGAAAGATCTGCTTGTTGGGTCTCACAGGTAGGCTTGCCTACAGCTTCCTGTATGAATTTGCCAGGGCTACACTTGGGTTCAGCCGGCTGACTTATTCCTGGCGATTATAGGAGGCTGACTTATTCCTGGAGATTATAGACAGGCACACAAGTCCTGCTTGGATCTGAAAGGCATGACTGGCATATGGCCCCTCCTTGCCAGGGCCATATCTGGGTCTTAGGGAGCCAATATCCCCCCAGAAAAGATAGACACATACAACAGACATCATGGGCTACATAGACTAGGGATGCTTCCTCTTCTCCTTGGTTGCCTTCATAAGGCCACATTCCATCCTTGAGGTGTCGCCTTGCCCCTGAGCATATCAGGCAGGCTGCCCAGGGACTCACAGACAGCCTTGCCTGTAGCATCTACTAGAAAAACTTGACAGGGCCACACTGAGTTTGTAAAACTGTCTCATCCAAGGAAATTAAGGTAGGTACACATGCTTGGCTTAGAACTGAAAAGCGCATCTGGGCTGTGGTTCCTCCTGGACTACCCTTTCTAGGACCAAACATGGTTGTTGAGAGTTGCTTTGTCCCCACTCATTACATACTCTATTCCAAAAAACAGGAAGAAGAAAGTACTTCAGCAGATGTCTAAAAATCACAACAGAGACATGGAAAAATTAAAAAATAAGAGAATATCTCTCCTCCAAATGAACAAAATTAACTCCTCGCTAACAATGGATAACATACAGGAAATCAGTGAAATGTTAGAAAAAATTTACAGGGACCAGGCGATGGCATAATGCTTACATCACTGGAGTCCCACATAGTTGACTGTGGTTCAAGTCCTAGACCAGTGGCTTAAAACTCATGCCTGGCGTGTGTGCCGAAGATCCTAAGAGGAGAATGGAGGAGAAGGGATTGCAGTGTGGATATCACCCTGGAGGGTGATTTCTGGATTTCTATTTCTGTCTCTCCAGCAAGCACACATGACCTGTAGCAAAAACCTCCCTAAAAAAATAATTAATAAAAGAAAAGGAATTTATAATATTCATCATAATAAAACTCAATAAGATGCAAGATAAAACAGATAATCAATTCCAGTATATGAGAAAATCCTTCTGTGAGATAAAGGAGGAGCTCTATAAAGCTATAGACAACTTAAAAAGATCAAATAGAACTTCTGGAGATAAAGGATACAATACAGGAAATTAAAATATTTCTTAAAAGTATTAAGAACAGATTAAACCTTACAAAAGATGAAATTTCCAAGCTTGAAGACAAAACCTCCAATTTAGTCTGAGTCAGAAAAAAAGCATGAAAACATAACCATTAAAAATGAGGACAACGGGATCAGCAGATGGCATCATGGTTATGTTGTTGGACTCCCATATAGTTGACTGTGGTTTTGAGTCCTGGAACCCGTGGCTTACAACTCAGGCTGGGCTGCAATTTCTCTTCTGTTCCATTTTCACACTTTGTGCATCAGAATTAGTGGAAATGGAGGAATATTTTTACCTTAATTGTATTCAGATGTTTAGATCTATGCACCTCCTTTTACACACCTCTGAACGCTCAGATTGAACTTAAAGAATTAGGAAGAAACACACTATCCATCAGATGACTAGAAATTACCACGTGATCATAAGAAATATGGAAAAACAAGAAAATACCTCTCCTCCAAGGAAAAATAATAACTCCTTTTCATCCTCAGACAGTACGATAAAATTCATGGAAATGTCACATAAAGAATTTAAAATTTTCATGGTGGCAAAGCTCACAGAGGTTGAAGAGAAGAGAGACAATGAACTGCTGAAGAGGCGGGGGAAAGGAGCTGACAAGTTACAGTAGGTTAGGAAATTCTTGCAAGATCTGAAAGAGGAAATTCACACTACAAAAAAAGAATCAAATGGACCTGTTAAAGATGAAGGCTATAATACAGAAAGTCAAAACCTCCCTTGAAAGTATTAAAAGCAGATCAGATAATACCAAAAATCAAATCTTAAACCTAGAAGATAGAATCGCTGGCCTAGAAAAATCAACCACGAAGACTGAGAAAATTGTCCCCCGAAATGAGAATAATTTACTAGAAATACTAGATACCATCAAACATCCAAATGTCCGGATAATTGGTATCTCAGAAGGGGAAAAGACTCATAAGGGCATTGACGATCTATTCCATGAAGTCCTGGAAGAAAACTTTCCACAACTAGCAAGTCATTCAAAGATCCAGTCTCAAGAAATACAAAGGACCCCAAATGCAATCAACCCAAGAAGATCTTCCCCAGGACACATTATATAGCCAGATTAACCAAAATGACAAAGACAAGATACTAAGACTGTCAAGAAAGAAACGTGAAGTTACCTACAAAGGATATCCCATCAGGCTGACAGCGGATCTCTCATTGGAAACAATGTGAATGAAGAAAGAATGGGAAAATATATTAAAAGTATTAAGGAAAAAGCAATTGCGACCAAGAATACTGTACCCAGCAAGATTATCGTTCATATGGAAAGAAAAGACAAGAACATTCTCAGATAAACAAAATCTAAAAGAATTTACCAACACCAGAGCAGATCTCTAAGAAGTTTTGCAGGAAGTACTATACCAGGAAAATTAAATACAGTTACACAGAAATAAGAGTTCAAAAACTAAGAAAATGGTCAAGTTAATTGTGGGGACAAGTCTGGAGTTGAATATTATATCCCAGAATTTAATTGGGAAAATCGAACCACAACAGAAGATAGATTAAGTACATGAGACTGAACTGGTGAAATAGAATTTTATGACTTTTAACTAAAACATTGCTGATTTCCTTCTAGGCTTTGTTTTCTGGTTTTAAGGATTTTTGTCCTGTCTTGAGCTGCTGATAGGTTCATGTACCTCTTATTTGAACAGAATCCCAACCTGTTTCCTGGCTTTAAGTTTTAAGCATAGTTCCTTAGCACATCTTTGATTTATTAAAACTAAAACTGCTTTTCTTGAAATTAAAAAATATAAAAAAATACATAATTAATGATCATAGTAAGCAATAAGCATCAGCTAGGTGCTACCTTATAGTATATTCATTCTACTCAGAGTTTCATCCCTAAAGTCAGACATGTATTCATAGATACGTATATATCAGCTGAGCTTGCTATTGAAAGTAATTAGATCATTTAAGAAATTTTCTGAATCAATAAAATGTGGGGGGAAAAAGGAGTGGAAAACAACTGTGGACACCTGAGATAGTGTGGGAGGAGGGTGGGGAATGGCAGAGGGTGCGAAATAGGAGAAAAATATATATGTGAAACTAGAAATTAAAAATTATTGATGATAGCATGTATGATTAAGCCAGTATGAGTATATTCTGGATAGGAAATCACATTTTGTATGCTGTGACAATACTCAGTGAATGAGTGTAAATTAATTAACTAAAAACAAAACAAAATAAAATAAAAATAAAAAAATAAAAATAAGTCAGTTTGGGTTTGTGTGCATGTGTGCTCAAAATCCCAAGAGGAAAATGAAGAAGGGATTGTGGCATGACCATCCTTTCTGGGAGGTGATTTCCCACTTTATGTCTCTTTGGGTTATTCCAGAAGGCAAAAAGATGAGTAAGGGCATATCAAGTTTCTTTTGTAAAATATTCTTTGAAAAATTTCCAACTGTGGAGAGATTTGCAGAGATCCAGATCCAAGAAATATAAAAGACGCTAAATAGAATCAATATAAGATCCTTTCCAAGACACACATTGTCAAAATAGCAAAGGTCAACGACAAAGATAATAGTCTAAAAGTGGCAAGAGAGGTGCATCAAGTTACTTATAAAGGATACCCCATCAGACTAACCTCAGACTCAGCAGAAACCATGCAGGCAAGGAGAGAATGGGAAACATTTAAAATTCTGAAAGAAAAACCATTTCAGCTAAAAATACTGTACGTGGTAAGATTATCCTTCAAACTGGAATAAATAAAATGATTCCAAGAGAAACAAGAACTGCAAGAATTCCCCAACACTAGACCAGTTTTTCAGGAAACACTTAAAGGTATACTACATCAAGAAAATGAAAGGTAGATAAATAGAAATAAGAAAACATAAAGCAACTAGGAAAATAACAAAATGGTAGAAGTACCACACATACTGATAAAAACATCTAATGTCAATGTTATTAAAACCCCGAATTAAAAGACATAAGCTGGCCGACTGCATTATTCAAAAGAAAAAAGGAACATTCTAAATGTTGCTTATAAGAAACAAACTCATTGATAAAGGTGGGACCAGCAGTTGGTGTAATGGCTATGTTTCTGGACTCCCATGTAGTCGACCACGGTTCGAGTCCCAGACTCAGTGGTTTAAACTCATGCCAGGTGAGTGTGCGTGCATGCCCAAGATCCCCAGAGGAGAATGGATTGCAGCGTGGCCATTCCCCTTTGGGGGGTGATTTCTCACTTTTTCTCTCTCTGTCTCTGTCTTTCTGGCAAGTGCACATGTCCTGAAAAGTACAGATCTCATAAAAAAAAAAAAAAAAAAAAAAAAAAAAAAAAAAAAAAAAAAAAAAAAACCAAGTATAAGATAAAGACATATATAGATTGAAAGTAAAGGTCAGGAAGAAGTAATTTAATGCAAAAAGAAAAAAAAAGAAAGAAAGAAAAGCTGGAGAGGTGATACTTATACAAAAGAGATTTCAAGTTAAAAACTGTAAAAACTGGGCCAGCAGCTGGACTGTCACATGGCCGACCACAGTTAAAGTCACTGACCAGACAGCTTGCTTTCTCTCTCTCAACCACAGTTCAAGTCACTGACCAGACAGCTTGCTTGCTCTCTCTCTCTCTCTCTCTCTCTCTCTAATGAGTGTACCTGTCCTATAACAAATTCAAAAATAATAATAATGATAAATAAAATTAAGTAAATAATTATTTTAAAAGACTGTAAAACAAGACAAAGAAAGTCACTATATAATATCAAAGGATTAAAGGGAGTAATTCACCCAGAAGATACAGCAATTATAAATATTCATGCACCCAATATTAGAGCACCTAAATATGTAACTCAAAGACTAATTAGACTTGAAGAGCAAAATAGATTGCAGCACACTAATTGTTGGGGATTTCAACACCTCACTCTTACTACCAGATAGGTCATCTAGATTAAAAAAACTTAAATAAACAAAGAGATAGAGACTCTAAATGATGCAATAAATCAAAGGAATCTGGAAGACATTTATAGAACATCTCACTGAGCAACCACAAAAAATACATTTTTCTCAGCGAAGAGCAAAATAGATTGCAGCACACTAATTGTTGGGGATTTCAACACCTCACTCTTACTACCAGATAGGTCATCTAGATTAAAAAAACTTAAATAAACAAAGAGATAGAGACTCTAAATGATGCAATAAATCAAAGGAATCTGGAAGACATTTATAGAACATCTCACTGAGCAACCACAAAAAATACATTTTTCTCAGCTTCTCATGCAACATTTTTGAAGACTGACCACATACTAGGGCACAAACAAATCTTTACAATTTTAAAAGTATAGAATTCACATCAAGTATCTTTTCTGAGCACTATAGAACTAAAGTTGAAATAAAAAACAGGAAAAGTCTTCAAAATGGCACACACAAAAAAATGGAAACTAAACAACTTACTCAGAATGATTCTGAAACTATTGGGAACCAGCAGTTAGCGTAATGGCTATGTTGCTGCACTCCCACATAGTCGACCGCGGTTGGCGTCCTGGACCCGGTGGCTTAAAACTCACACCGGGCGCGTGTGTGTGCATGCCCAAGATCCCGAGAGGAGAATGGAGGAGAAGGGATTGTGGCGTGACCATCCCCCCTGGGGGGTGATTTCTCGCTTTCTGTCTCTATGTCTCTCTCTGTCTTTCTGGTGAGCGCACGCGCCCTATAGTGAAAACCTCCCCCCCAAAAAAAAGAATGATTCTGAAACTACTGAAAAATTTTAAAACATAACTGGAAATTTTCTTGAAACAAATTATAGTGAAAATAGAACTCTCTATAATCTCTGAAACATATTGAAAGCAGCCTTAAGTGGAAAATTTATAGCAATTTATGCTCATGAGAAAGAAAAATAGAAAGATGGCAAATCAACAACCTATTGATACACATCAAGAAACTAGAAAAGCAAGAACAAGAACAGTACTAGGAAAAATAAATAATAAAAATTAGAGCAGAAGTAAATGAAATAGAGAACATTACAAAAAATATTAAAACATTAAAAGAACATTATAAAAACAAAACATAATGAAAAGGCTGGTTTTTTTGAGAGGATAAACAAATCCAACTAACCACTAATTAGATTAAGAAAAATGGGGACAAGATTCAGATAAATAATATCAGAAATAAAAACAATACAACAGATACTGCAGAAATGAAAAGATTGTTAAGGAATACTACAAAAAACTATGAACTTACAAATTGGAAAACCTAGATGGAATTGACAAATTCTTGGACACATACAATATACCTAGACTGAACTAGGAAGAAATAGAAATTCCAAATAAACTAATAACAAGAGGGAAATTGTATTAGTAACAGTCTCCCAACAACGAATGCTATGAAACTTTTAAAAAAGGGGTAGCATCAATTTGCTTCAAAATATTCCTAAAGATTCGTAAGGGAGAAATTCTTCCAAACTCATTTTATGAAGCCTCTATCACCTTGATACCAAAGTAGATAAAGACACAATTTAAAAACAAACAAACAAATAAACAAAACTACAGACCAATATTTCCTGATGAATAGAGATGCAAAAATCCTTAGCAAAATGCCAGAAAATGGAATCCAACAGCAAATTTTAAAAATATATACCATAACGAAGTAGGCTTTATCCCAGTGATGCAAGTACGGTTCAACATATGAAAAACAATAAATGTAATGCATCATACTAACAGAAGGAATGTTAAAAATCATATGACTTTATTGATAGATGCAGAAAAAAAGCATTTGATTAAACACAACATTCCTTCATGATTAAGACTCAACAAAACAGGTATAGAAGGTACATTTCTCAACACAATAAAATTCATCTGAAATAGGGCCGGCAGGTGGCATGGTGGTTAAGGGCACTGGACTCCCACATGGCCACATGGTTCACTTCCCATACTTGGCTTTTTGCTTTCTCATTTTCCTTCTCTCTCTCTTTTGCCCTGTCCCCCTCTGATCAAATTGAAATAAATAAATAAAGTTAAATAAAATAATTCCTTAAAAAAATCATCTATTACAATCCCATAGCTAACAACATACTAAATACAAGACAAGCTTGTCTACACTTTACACTCTTTTTCAATATAGTATTGGAAGTCCTAGTCAACATAATCAGAAAAGAGAGTGAAATAAAAGATATTCAAAAAGAAATTAAAGTCCCTTTGCAGTTGACATGATTATATATGCAAAAAATCCAAAAGATTCCAAGAAAAAAATTCTAGATTAAATGAATTCAGTAAATGCCCGGGACCAGCCTCGGCGGGGGTGGGTTGGCTCCTGGGAGGCAATGATGGAAAGAAAGGAAGACAAAGGCCTCCTGCTTTTTCATGCATGTCCTGAGTCAGACACTTCTCTAAGATTGCTCTCTGAGGAGTGACAACTGCTAGGAATCATCGTGCCTTTTTATTGAAAATGCGATACATGCAAGTGAATGGATGAGGGGCTACGTGTTCTAATTATCAATTAATAAAGTTTTAACAATAGAGATCAAAGATTCTATTCAGAGTTTGATTAAGAGCAGGTCTATTAATCATCGATACAATTCAACAATTGTTTGATTGATGTAAGCAAGCATTTGAGAACTTCTGGGAGTGTGGTTTCGGAGAACAACTCCAGCAGGCAGAGTTGATTATCAGCCAGTACTTGGCGGCAGCCATCTTGTGGTTACTGGTTGTGATT
This sequence comes from Tupaia belangeri chinensis, assembly GCF_000334495.1. Classification (NCBI taxonomy): domain Eukaryota; kingdom Metazoa; phylum Chordata; class Mammalia; order Scandentia; family Tupaiidae; genus Tupaia; species Tupaia belangeri. The sequence continues at coordinate 727,417 of NW_006204238.1, forward strand.
CTAAAAATGAAAATCTCAAGTACAGATATTAGTTCTTATGGATTTCAATAAAGAATGATATTTATATAATTCTATAGAGATCTAAAATTTATTTAAAAGAATCCTAATATATTTACCTATCCTGAAAGGGTGAAATTAGTGTTCACTTGATAAGGGTGGGGATACAGCCTTTTCAACTGGTGGTGAAGTGACTAATGAGTTAATGAAAAACTTTGTGGCACACCTAGGCATTCTATTGTGCTTGTGGTGCCACCGTCAGTCATGTACTTTGTCAGAACATTAGCTACAGTGAGGCGGGGGTGTCCTGGGTCAGTTTCTGCCTAAGAGGTAATTTTTAAGTTTATATTAAATGTGTTTTGAAAGGACTTCCAAAGATCAAGAAGAACTTTAGCACACCCTTTATTGTGCCCAATGAAGCACTGTAATTAACAGTAAGTGGTCAGGATAAAGGGGAGTGGTCGGGGAATTTTGGGGAAATCTTACTACAAAGATGTATGAGAAAACTACGTAATTCTTTTATAGTAATATATCAGGGAGTCAGAGGGGGGGTCACTTCCCAGCAAGGCTACTACAGTTCCTGGAGCAAATAGCAAGCTTGTTCCAAGGTGTGTGTGTGTGTGTGGGGAGAGGGAGCATACAGTAGCGGCCTTGCCAACATACTGAACCAACCAGAAGTGGTGCTCAAAGGTCAAGGGGCTCAGATGGGTCCTGGAGCCCCGCCAGGCCGGACTCCTCCAAGTAAAGTTTCAGGTTACAAAATCAGTATACAAAGGTCTATACCATTTTTACACACCAATAATGAATTAACTGAGGCAGAATTTAAGAAAGTAATTCCATTTACAATAGCCACACACAAAAAAATGTGAGAGGACAGGAATCAAGGGGAAAAGAAGCAAAATATTTAAGGGGCACAAAAATGAGGAATTATCTGTTGATGATAATGTGTATGATGATATTTTCAACTGGACTAATATACAGTGTATTCATACAGGGAAAATTTACAAGCTGTAATCTGTTAACACATAGAAAATAAATAAATAAGTGAACCAAATAAAATAAATAAACTGATCCAAAGAGGTAAAAAACCTGTGCACGGAAAATTATAAAAAATTGAAGAGATAAATTGACACAAAATAATAGAAAAGCAACCCTTGTTCTTGGGTTGAAAGAATTAATACAATTAAAATGTCATTTCTACCCAAATTAATTTACAAATTTAATGCAATTTCTATCAAATTACCAGCAACATTTTTCACAGAAACAGAAAAAAAAATAATAAAATTTGTCTGGAATCATAAAACATTTCATTTCACCTAAGCAATTCTGTGCAAAAATAAAGTTGGAGTCTTCATGCTGCCTAAACTCAAAATATATTACAAAACTATGATAATCAAAACAGCATAGTACTGACGCAAAACAAATAAACAAACCAACAAAAACAAACAGACCAATGGAACAGAATAGAGAATACAGAAATAAACCCCAAAACATCCAGCTAACTCATTTTGATGTAGGGAATAGGACAATCCAGTGGAGAAAAGAAAATATTTTTGGTAAATATTACTGGGAAAACTGGATATCTATCTGTAGGAAATTGCTCACAGGTTGAATAGCACAACACTTGTGAGCTTAACCACTATGTTCTTCCACACAAAATTATTTAGCTTTAAAAATATTTTTGTTAGTATTTACATTTAACTACTATACATCTTTACAGAGTACAACATGGTTTTTCCCAGCACAAAACAGTCAAGACAAAGACATTACCATGTACATTATTACCAGCAAATAACTTTTCACTTTGTGTTAATTAAACATATTGCCTATTTTCCTCGTTTCCCTCCCTCCTCCCCCTATTACCTATCTACCCCTACTCTTGCTACCTCTAGTATCTACCGTTGCCGTCTCTGCTATTATACCTTTTCCAATCTTTCTGTTTCTGCTGTAGAGAGTAGATATTCAGTATATACTGAGCAGGGACATACAAAGTCTGTCTTTCATAGTCTGGCTTGCTTCTCTCAGCATTAAATCTTCCACATTTGTCTATTGTGTACCAATGTCAGGGTCTCATTGTTTTTTAGAGCTGAGTAGTATTCCATAGTGTATATATGCCACACTTTTTCAATCCATTCATCTGTTCATCAACATTTAGGTTAGTTCTTTGTCTTAGCATTGTGAATAATGCCACGGTAAATATGGATATACAAGTACTTTTCTGACTGAGTGCATTCCTATCCTACCCAGGAGTAGAATTACTATATGATATGGTAGTTCTATTTGTAGGTCTTGGAGGAACCTTCATATTATTCTCCACAGTGGCTATACTAATTTACGTTTACATCAACAGAGTATAGGAGAGTTTCTTTTTCACCATGGCCTTGCCAGCTCTTGCTATTTTTTAATCTTTGAATCTTAGTCATTTTGACTGGGTTAGGCTAGCTTTAGAAATCTTACCAAGGCAGTCCCAGTGGTTGATAGAGTTGGACCCCATCTGACCAACTCTTTTGAATCCTAGCCTAAGAAGTTTAAAAAACACATTGAGCAAGTGTGTGTAGTGCTCAAACTCCCGACAGGATGGAGAAATGGAAAAGAAGGATTGGGCATGCCCACACCACACCAGAGATGCTTTCTTTCTCTCCCTCTCTGTCTCCCTCCCCAGATAAATATATGTAGTATCTGTCATTTAATTTTAGTAAAAGAATATAGCAAAGTGATGGAACTTTACTCCCTAAATTAGCTTATGTTATATGGTAAAGATGATGAGATGTCACTCTTATGACTAAGTTACATTATATAAGATTGCATCATAGCACACTGGAGTGAGATACTCTCTTTTTTTTTATCATGTTGAGAGAAGGCCACGTGCAAAGGAACTTGTGGAGCTATTTCCCATTCAACAGTCTGTAAGAAACACGGACATCAGTCTTGTAACCACAAGGTGGTAAATTCTGCCATTAAACCTCCCTCCAAAGTGTTAACCACAATGTGGTAAATTCTTCCATTAAACCCCCCCCCAAAGGAAGGAAAAAAAAAAAAAAAAAACCTCAGTATAAATCTTTCCACAGAAAAGCCTGTGGACGAGAATGCAGCCTGGCCAACTCTTTGATTGGCGCCTCATGCAGACCTGAGCAGAGGACCCAGCTAAGTTGTGCCTAGATTCCTGACCCACAAAAGGTATGAATTAATAAGTCTGTGTAGTTTTAAGCCTCTCAGGTTGTAGTGACTTGTTCTACAACAATAGTTCTTCTTTTAATAAAATAAAATT
>NW_006204238.1:730699-752330 GCF_000334495.1 Tupaia belangeri chinensis
AAAGAGGTCAAGGAAGTAACATGGTAGGGTGGCAGCAGGGGCCATCTTCCTCAAGACTTACAAGTTACAGCAGGGTCTTCAGCTTTTCCTGTGAGCGCTGAGAGAAAAATCACAGCACAGTTATGAGTGAAAGGGTGACACAGTCTCACCTAATCAAAAGGACCAATCTGGTAGCCATGCAAAGGAAAATAAAAGCAGACGGACTAAAGAGGGTATTTTACTAGTCAATGAAAAAGAGTAGTGCTAGAACAAGGCAGTAGAGGTGGTAGGAAAAAAAAGGGAAAGTGGTTGGGTTTTGAAAGCATTTAAAAAAAATAGTCTATAGGACTTCCTTTTTAATTGGATGTGGAGTGAAAGAAAAAGAAAGAAAATGGCACTGAATCTAAGTTTTTTGTTTTGTATTTCTTTTCTTTTCTTATTTTTTTTTAACCTGAATAACTAAGAAAAAAGTGCTGTTGTAGAAATAACTAAAGAATTAATGTATCATGAAAGGAAACATCAGGATTTGTTTTGTGCATGTTAAATGTAAAAGCTTGTTAATATGAAAGGAAACATCAAGATTTGGATTTTGTGCATGTTAAATGTAAAAGCTTGTTAAAGATCCCAATATAGGGGTTGAATTTTTAAGACTAAACTTGGGAGTAAGTAGCTGGAAATATACATTTAGTTGTCATTAACATATAGATAGAAATTAGAGGACTAAGGCTCGAGATCATCTAGTAAACATATATAAGTAGAGATGTGCAATGACTGAGCTCCCAGACTTACTAAGAGACCGGAGAGATGAACAAGAACCAGCAAAGAAACTGAGGCCTTTTGCTGCAATAGATTACTAAAAACCATCAATTATTAAACCTGGAATCATAACAAGAATATCAAGAAAAGATGAATCAATTATATATGAAACATTCAATGTCTACCCTATGAAAGTATTAAATATGAAACATTAAATCTCTCTCTTTAAGTTTGTATTTCAAAATCATTAATAGTGAAAGTGCTATATTATATTTAATTTTGCCTTGCAAGAATTCTCACCTTAAACATGTCTTAACAAGTCTGAAGGATTCTTGTCATTAAATTAAGTCTACTCAATGAAAAACTTTGATAAACAAAGATCCAATTTTAAAATGGCAAATGAATAAAACAATAGCAATAATGCCAAATTCCAGCAAAAGTACAACAAAACTGAATTGTCCATACATCACCGGTGGGAATATAAATAGTACAACCTCTCTGGGAAATAATTTGGCAGTTTCTTATAAAACTGAACACATTTGGCCACTCCTATCTTTGTGACTACAGAGATCTGACTGTGCTATGCCATTTTATATAAGGACTTGAGGATCTGTATAGTTTAGGATCTAAAAGTGGTCCTAGAACTAATTTTCTGGGGATACTGAAGGATGGCAGTGTCGCTTTACCGCACAACACAGTGGTTACAACTCCTGGGCATTTATCCAATAGAAATACAAACTATGTTCAAGAAAAATATTAAATAAATGTCAATAGCTGTTTCATTTGTAATAGCTCCAAACTGCTAACAATCCAAATAAACTTCAACAGCTAATACATAGAGTAAACTGTAGTACGTCTGTACTATAGAATATTATTCAACAATAGAAAGAAATGAATTACTGATACATAGAACATCTTGAAGAGGTCTGAAAGGAACTATTGCATGTTAAAGAGTCAGTCTCAAAAAGTTACATATTACCGGTCAGCCCAGTAATGTACTAGTTATGAGCCGGGCAGAGGGAGTTGGATCCCACATGGCAAAACCACCATTTATATCTCAGCCTAAGAGCTTGAAAATCACACCAGATGCATGCACACACTTACCAATAATCCCGATAAATATAGAAATGGAGGAACGAGATCATGGCATGATGGGGGGATACTTTCTCCCTCTGCTTAGTGCATATGACCTCTGGCAATTAAAAAGAAAAGTTACATACTTGACAAATTCATTTGTGTATAATTCTTGAAAAGATACACTTACATACAGAAAACAGTTTTGAAGTTGTCAGGCATTAGGGATATGATCTGTGGGGAAGAAGTAAGGTGCTGTGGTTGAAAAGGATAGTGAGAGTGATTAAGTTGTTCTGTATTTTGACTGTGAAGTCTGAATAAGTTCTAAGGATTGTATCAATGACATTTGCATGGTTTTGATAGTGTACTATAATTGTGCAAGGTATTGCCATGTGGAAAAACTGGTGAAAGTGTATATAAAAACCTTTGATGTAGTAAATTTATAATGATCTCAAAATGAAGTTTTAAATCCAATGTGGGTGGTCTGACCCTGATCTAATGGTTAAGGGAGCTGGATCCCACGTGGCCACTGTGCAGTTTGAATCCCAGGTACAATGGATTGAAAAACATTCTGAGGACATGTGGGTGTGTGCCCAAACTCCCAACAGGATGGAGAAATGGAGAAGTTACTGCACTAGGACTATGCTCTATGGGTAGGGCCTGATTTCTCCCATTCTCTCTGTCTCTGGTGAGTGTACATGCCCACGGGAAAAAATATATAATTAAATAAATAAATAATTTAACTTTTAAAAAGTAATAAATTTTGTCAAGAATGAAAAGGGGAGAATAGGGACCAGCAGTTAGCTAATGGCTAAGTTGCTGGACTCCCATGTAGTTGACTGCAGTTCGCGTCCCGGACCTGGTGGCTTAAAACTCATACCGGGCGCGTGTGCATGTGTGCCCAAGATCCCGAGAGGAGAATGAAGAAGGGATTGTGGGGTGACCATCACCCCTGGGGGGGTGATTTCTCGCTTTCTGTCTCTCTGTCTCTGTCTGTCTGGCAAGCACATGTGCCCTGTAGCAAAAACCTCTCCTCCCTCCCCCCCAAAAAAAGAAAGAAAAGGGGAGAAAAAAGAGAAGTAATTTGATGCAGCAGGTGATCAAGGGAATGTTATCCTAAATGCAATGAAAAAACCACTATGTTTTTCAAGGTGAGTGACCTATTCTGCTACTTCTTTTATTTTAATTTCTATTTTTTAAAAGTTTATTTCTTTTTCTTTTCCATGAGAAAGAGAGAGAAAGAAATCGAGATCCAGAACAGGGTCCTCATGCTGTGATCTACTCCCAACTTCAACCAGACCTAAATCATAACCACATGCTTAGTAAATCGAGGAAGTTTCTGGATTCAAAACAGAAACCCTCTAATATGTGTCAGTTTCATAGAGTGTTACCACTGTCGGCCTCCTCTGATACTTGTTTTATGAATGATTTTGAATTTCTTTCTAATTGTCAGAGAGTGCATGCACTCCCCACAAGAGAAAGAAAAAGAGGGAGAGAAATAAAACAATTCCACAATTCCTTCTCTTCCATGTCTCCACCTTGTCAGGATTTTGGACAGGCACACACATGTCTGGGATGTTTTTAAAGCCACCATGGCTGGTATCTGAACCCTGGTAGGCCCTGTGGGATCCAGCACCCTTAACCAACAAGCTATGGGGCTAGCCCTGATCTTGACTTAATTATTCTCCTATTTATTATTTTTAGGTTGACAAGAAGTTATGACATGTTTTTCTATGCAAAAATGTGTCATGATTTTTCCAAAGACCCAATATTTTCTTCTGTAATCATCCTGAAGATTCTTTTTCTTGATAAAAATATAATAGCTTCCTGAAAGAATTTAATATTTTCTTAAATCATTTTATATTTTCTCTGTTCTTCTGACTGCCAATATAAATGTTTTCCATTTTGTCTTATTTCTAATGCCATAACACTGTAATTAATCTTTGATGTTTCTGAGATCCCTTGGGATGCTGCTAGTCAAGGCTTGGTCTGTCTTCTTAGACCAGGGGACTTCAAAAAGTTTGTAGAAAAAATGAAATTAAAATACAAGGTGAGACCAGCAGTTAGCATAATGACTATGTCACTGGGCTCCCATGTAGTCGACCACGGTTTGAGTCCCAGACCTGGTGGCTTAAACTCACGCCGGGCACGTGTGCATGCATGCCCAGGATCCCAATAGGAGAATGGAGGAGAAGGGATTGTGGCGTGGCCATCCCCCTGTGGGGTGATTTCTCACTTTCTGTCTCTCTGTCTCTCTCTGTCTTTTTGGCAAGCGCACGAGCCCTAAAGCAAAAACATCTCAAAAAAAAGAAAAAAGAAAACACACACACACAAGGTTATGGGGCCAGCAGGTGGCACGGTGATTAAGTTATTGGACTCTCACATAGCCAACTGCAATTTGAGTCCTGCACTCAGCCACTTGAAAAGCACATTGAGCACAAGTACATGCATGCCCAAAATCCCAAGAAGAGAACAGAGAAGGGATTATAATGTGACCATCCCTCCTGGGGGGGGTGTATTTCTCACATTCCCTCTCTCTGCCTGTCTCTGATAAGTACACATCATGACCTTGGCAAAAACAAAACAAAATAAACAAACACAAAGTTATTTTGATACCAAAATTCCATGCATCATTTTATCATAATATACATTTTCTGTGAATGTTTTGAAGACCCTTTGAATGTTAAGAGTATGCTGGAGACTTGAGATTTCCAGTTTGAAGAGACAAACTGGATAAAGCTCAAAACCTAATTATCCTCCTAGTTTTTGGTCTCATGGAATATCTTAATAACAATCCTATCACTAGCTAGTTAGATGAATATTTCCAGAAAGCAAGAAAAATCCTCTTATGAGCACAACCTCTGCCCTTCATTTAAAGATGTGTATTCCAAAGACACCTTTTTCCTTCTTCCTGTGAGCTGTGGCCTCTTAGTAGATGCATTTTGACATCTTTACTTTGGGCCCTTTCATTTCCAGCATTGATAAATTAAAAATTATTTTAAAAAAATGTATGAATCTTACATATAAACGAATAAGAAAGGTTTAGAAAAATACTAAAAGAAGCTAAAAGAAATTTTATTTTACTATTAAGCAATATCTTTGTTCAACAGAAAAGGAAAGCTCAGTGTACAAGAGAGCAATGGGGGAAATAATATCAACCAGAGCAGTTTTGACTTTACACCTGAAATAATCCAACTCATTTCCAATTGAAGCCAAACTCAACAGTCAGTAGCAAATTTTGCAAACCTCAGCTCATTACGGACATCGATCTTCCTGCACTCTCCTGACTGGTCCATGCTGCATTTCTGTATTTGAAGTTATTTGTCTTCCTTTTGGTTGCATACTTCCTTTTCATCTTCTGTGCATGTATTTTTATTTTTATAATCTGAACATACAATAAAGTTCTCTTCGTAGTTAACACTATTATTGTCCTCTATCAGTCTTCTTTTCTTCCTCATTAAAACACTTCGAGATTTACATTTACATTTCAGAGTCAGATCATTAGCACTTTTGCTACCTGCCTGAGCAAAAGTTTTCATACCTGACATTTCTGAAGTCTTCCTTCTTATAATCTGAAGCTGTCTAGTGAGTATCCTCCCTAAGACACTCCAAATGCTTAAATGACATACTCAGCTTTTCCAAAGACTCTTATCACTTGAACTTCATGAACCAAATTCTCCTTGCTGGTTCAAGTTAAGCCAAAAATAATAGTTCTTACAATCACTTCCTTTACTGCCTAGGACATGAAAATATGGAGGAGACTAGGTAAAAATTAGTGAGTTGCTCAGTTTATGAGGAATGGACTTTGGAAAACTGAGCCGATTGTTGAAGTTTTTGTGTTACTTCTATGTTTTTAACTATGACTATTTTCTGATTGCAGGAGATTCATGTCACCAACTGATGCCCCTCGAACTGGACAGAGACAGTCATAAAGTTCCACCACATCTAAATTGCCTTTATCTTTGCTTTCTCTTTATCTCATTAAATATAACATTCAACTATATTAAGGTGTGCAGTTTTTGTACAGTGTGTAGTTTCATGGTGTGAATTGATGTTTTACCTTCACTTCTGATTCATGGGGATGTAGTTAAGTAACTATGACCTAGTGCCCAGTGCATAGTAGATATTCAGTAAGTATTTGAGAAAGGAATATCACATTATGAGTGTGACTATTTTCATCATTACTAATTCTCTCACATATCTCATTTTGTAGCTTATCACTGCATGTCATCAGTCAGCACTTGTGGATGCCTCTAACCAAACTTTAAGACTAGATTTACATGACAGACAGGATGACAAAAGATTGAAAGTCCCCATAAAAGATGTTGTTTTTGCCTGGCCTCAAACTCATTATTTGCACAAAGCTTTTGAAGTATAGTTAGGATAATAAGGACATATTCATAAAGGATGCCCAGAAATTAGTAGTAGACTATGGCAGTGAATTAAATTTCAAAGATAGTAATACTGCCAAATTTATAAGAAGACTAGTGAAGTGATTTGGTGTGGAATTTAAAACATGAGGGACCCATTTTTAAAACCATATTGCATTTTAGCTATCAGAGAAACACCTAACCAAAATAATGAGACACACAGGTCATAATACATATAAATTCCTCTATTAAAGAAAGTGTTCCCAAATATTTCAGCATTAGGAGAGTTTTAGTTACCCTAGAGAGAGAATTCAGATTTAGTGTGATGAATACATTATTGTTAATGGCAATCACAAAGATTATCTGTGAGCAAATAATGAATAAGCCTGTCAGAACGTTTAGTACTTGTAAAACATTTGACAATTTCAGGATTTGATTTTGCAGAATTGTATACACATGTCAAAGTGGCCCTCAAAATACTCTGGTTTTGTCCATGGAATTGAAAAACATAAATGATGTCTTCTTTACTACAGAAAAAAATTAAAAAGGAGAGAGAAAATAAAATAAAAAGAATGCCATACGAATACAAAGATCAACAATCAATCAAAGACAGTTGTAATTACAAGTTACCGGAACTAATTGCTGTGCATTTCCAAAGTGCAATGACTAAAATCTTTGAATACAGTTGAATGGAAAACCTCGTTGTACAAAGATCACACAATAAATACTTTTTCTCAAGGTAATTATTAACTCTAATAAAACCTATTACAGTGTTTATTCTTAGTTTATGTATTTTATTTATAATAACCCTTTCATAAAAATTCCATGTGAAAATTTTCTTAAAGGGTTAAATGCCTAGAAAAATGTTACTTTGCTTGAGAGCAGCACGTTTTCCCATCAGCAGTAAAATTCATCATAGCAGGACTTTCCTTAAACCACTACAAGTTTCAGAGCTAAATATGTTACTTTCCAGAATTCTGTGACCTACCTATATTTAAAATTTTCTGTTCTACTGTATGTTTTCATAGACTCTTGACTCTTAATGTGTTCTTCTACATTTGATTTTTATACAAAACGCTACCTCAAGTGCTTTCTCAAATGAGACAAGTTAAAAAAGGAGAAAGAAAGGGGAAAGAGGGAGAAAAGGTAAAACTTGCTTTATTATAGCAAGCTGTGGATAATTAAGGCAATTTAGTTAATCAAATGGGTGTGCCTTATTACTAAGAATTAAAGTGCAATATCACTGTAGTGACACAACAAAGTTTCAAATTTTAAACTGCTCTAACCACCCCATCTGTTAAAAAAAACCCCAGGAACTAAAAACTATACATGCAAAAATAATACAAAAAAAGATATTTTGCTCTAGGTTTTTTCATATATATATATATATATATATATGTCAGACTCTCCTTTTTGAAGGCTGAATAATATTCTATTGTATGTATGTACCACATTAGGCTTATCCATTGATCAGTCTAACACTTGGGTTGCTTTCATGTTTTAGCTAGTGTGACTAATACAGCTATGAACATGGGTGCACAAATATATCTTTGAGACCCTGATTTTCATTCTTTTGAGTATATACCCAGAAGTATATACCCAGACTTTGAGGGGTTATAATAGCTATACCATTTTACATTCTGACCAGCAGTGCACAATGGTTCAAGTAAGGACATTACACTAAGTGTGAGGAGTAAAATAACCAAATTCTATGTGATTCTACTTATGCAAGGTACTGAGAGAAGTCAAAATCATAGAGACATAAAGTACAACAGTGGTTACCAGGGGTTGGAAGGAGAAGGAGTATGGGGACTTATTCATGGCTATAGTGTTTCAGTTTGCAAAATGGAAAACTTGAGATGGATGCTGCTGCTGATGTTGGTTGTATGATATTATGAATGCACTGAACTGTACACTTAAAACTATTTAAGATGAGGGGCCAGCAGATAGCACAGTGGTTGAGGTGCTGGATTCCTACATGGCCAACTATGGTTTGAGTTCTGGACCTGGTGGCTTGAAACATGCTAGGTGCATGTGCATGCGTACCCAACATTCCAAGAGAAGAATGAAAGGGAAGAGATTGAGGGATGGCCATCATCCCTGAGGGGTGATTTCTCACTTTCTCTGTCTCTGTCTCTGTCTCTCCAGAGAGTATACTCACCCTATAGAAAAAAAATCTGTCAAAAAATTTGATAAATTTTGTGTGCACTTTATCATTAAATTAAGAAAAAACATGAGTAATGTGAATTATTTGCCATGATAATTTTTAATAAAAAATCAGGGAAACTGACAAAATTGGCCTATACTATTAATAGTCAGACATGCAAAAGTTTGCTTTCTTTGTTTCATTTTGTTGTTATGGTATGTTTTGTTTTATTTGGCCAAATTTATTTTCTGACAGGGCCACTTTCAGAATCAGATTTCAAAAACAGAAAGATGATGTACTTATTTTTTAATATCTAAATTCAGTTTAATGCCAAAGCTTTTTACTATATTTCCTAGGTATTTGATATTTTACCTCTTTGGTGAAGCTCACTATAATTGTATTGAAGGGCTAGGTAACTGACAAAAAACTGCCAGGGAAATACATTACTGAGTAGTGAGTGATATACTCTTTATACCTAGAAAATAATTATTCTATTAGAAATATTCTGTGGGAACAGAACAATTAATTCATTTTTTATAATGATTTCTATAAATAACTTATTCATATTTTGGAGAGGATTTTGTGGTTTTTTTGTTGTTCCATTTTTTGTTTTTTGTTTGTTTTTGTTATAGGGCACATGCACTAACCTGAGAGACAGAGAGAAACAAAGATAGAGAAAGTGAGAAATCAGCCCTTAGGGAGGATGACCAGGCTGCAGTCTATTCTTCATTTTCTTCTTGGTATCTTAGGCAAGCATGCACATACACCCAGCATTAGTTTCAGGTTGCTGGGTCCAGAACTTGACCCATGCTCAACTCCATTGGAGTCCAGCAATGTGACCATTATTCCATCTGCTGGCCCCTACTAATTAGTTTTGAAGTGGGTCCCCAGAATTCATATTTGAACAAATCTTTCTTTAAATTATATAAGTATAAATATACTCAAAATTATTCTAAATGGTGACATTTCTTATTTCAAAGAATTACTCTCTCTTCCTAAATCACATTACTGCTAAGTATAAAACAAGAAGATTATATATATATATAATTTGTAACTTTTAGAGATTATTTTAAAAATTAGAGTCAATTACTATCAGAACCATTAAACTATGTATAGCTATCTTCAGATATTTTCTAAATACATGAAAAAATTATCCAAATTGAGCTTTCAAGGGAAAATGCCTTTCATCATTCACGGTTTTGTAGCCTTATATGAAACATTAAAATATTATTTTATTGCTTACTATGGGATACATAGATATTCATCCCAGGATTGAGATTACCACATTATGACCTGCGAAATCATTAGCATATGTTTAAGGAATGTATCTAAGCAAAATTGCCCTGAACAAATCTTTAGATTTTTTTCACATCTTTCAAATCCTGTTAACATGAACTATTATTATTTAATTGATAATGTTTCTTAAAATAGTTTACTTGTTTGTTTATAACTATATCTATATATATATAGAGAGAGAAATAACTTATATATATGGTATTAATAAACCAAAAAGAACTTGATACTATTCTGAAAATGGCTAGTACATACAGCAAATAGCAACCAATGTTAATTGCTAATTAACTAATGTCTTTGCCTTAGCCTGACACTGAAGTCTTCGTTAAAAACAAATTGACCAAGTATTACAGAAAAGTATCACCTTAGTGAACTTTCTATTTGACCTAATTAAAAGAATCAAACAACTCCCTCAGGTTTGTTATTTGATGTAAATGCTATGTGTGTGTATGAGGAGTCTTCAAAAGGTCAAGGAAAATGTATTATGAAAAACTGTGCACAGATTTCAAATTTTTTTTGCACCAAACTAAACTCATACTTTAATTCCATTTTCCCATGAACTTTTTAAAGTCTCCTCTTGTGTGTGTGTGTGTGTGTGTGTGTGTGTGTGCATGAACACACACGTGCATGTGTGTGTGTTGGGAAATCTGATAGCTAATTCTATTCTTAATAACTACACAATAGAAAAATCAAATTCATAGAGAAATTTTCTAAGGCTAACGGATGTGTATTATATAACATGATGTCAAATATAAAGAAAGTGAAATAACAAGAAAATAAAACCATCACATCAGACTTCTAAAATAAAAATATCTTTGTACACAAAGAAGATATTTTCAGTCCTGCTCTCCCCATGAATTGCTAATACTGTTGTCATGTGTCATGAGGCATGGGGTTGTTTTATTGGTACAGAATCATTTTCTTACTGTTTTGTGTTAAGGCATTCGTGAAGTGGCTAGATAAGATCATGAAGTGGCTAAATAAGCCTAAGGTAGAAACCAAAAGTTGGAATGGGGAGGGAGTTGGGTGTATGGGAAAGCTTGGTTAACAGATGCAAGATTGCATGTAAACAAATAAAATGGATTAGAGAGTATTGTAGCACAGTAAAAAACGTTTGTTACAATATACTTACTATATTTCCAAGTAACCAGGAAAGCAAATTTTGAATGTGCACAACACAACACCAGAAATCATAATATATACTGGAGATAATGCAGATGTTTATTTCCTTGATTTGGTTTTTACACATTTGTATATAAACCTTGAAAAACTACATTGTACCCCACAAACATGTGCAACTATTATAAGTAAATTAAAATGTACAAAATTATGATCTTAAACAAAGAATGAAAAAAAAAAAGCAAGCTATAATACTTCTCAAACCGGAAGTTTCTGAATTTAGGAATCACACTCAAGTGCCTGACCAAACGGCAAGTATGATGATTCATTTCTCTTATGCACAAGGATATTTAAAATAAGCTGATATTCTTTTTTTAACAGTGGACATGGTGTGATTTCTGGTGAATCAGCAATTCAAACTAAATGGACTCTGCTTTTTTAAGACTTCTATTGTTAAGGAAGCCCCATTATACTTAGAGAAAATCTTACCCATGGTGACCGGCTTACATAAATGAGCAAACTATTGTATTCTGACAGTTAATACTTTAATTTGATTTCATGTCATTATTATCTTCCTTCTGAAGGGGTTAAGTTGCCTAGAAACAATCATTAAGATTGATACATGGAGTCTTCAAAAAGTTCATAAAAATGCATATTATGAAAAAGCTCTGCATGGATTTCAAAATATTTTGTACCAAAATAAGCTCATATTTTAATTCTATTGTCTCCCAACTTTTCAAAGCTCTCTTGTGTTTGTGCAATCACTAAAAACCTGTAATCATTCTCATAGATTCACTGTGACATTTTATTTTTCAAAATCAAATTGACAAATTTTTGCTATTATTCAATAAGTTCTTTGCTCAAGTTTGTTTATTTTATCGAGAGAAAGAGAAACTAATCTTCACCCCCTAACTTTTCCTGTCAGTCAAGATCATGAGTCACTTGTGCCCAGCATATTTCAGGTCAGTTCAGGACTTGAACCAGGGTCTTCCGCATGGCTCCAGAACCTCAGATGAGTGCCCTAACTCCTGTACCACTGTGGGTGGTCTTTGATGAGTTGACTTTGATGACTGTTGATTGCATATAATTATAATATGATATAGCTTAATGTTTGATCAAATGTTCTATTTTTATTTTGAATCTGTTTTACTTCAAGCAACAGGAGAATTTGAGATTCCCATCTGGTTTTCTGGATTCAGCATCATGAATTGGTTCTAAGACCTACTTTAATTCAAAACAGGTGATAGCATGAAGCATTGCCATTTATTTTGCTAGCTAGTGATTTTTAAGTAGTCCTTTTGAACTTCTCGTTTCCATAGGAATTTGTGTGGGATGAGAAACAGGCCTGAGTTTAAGATGGAATTACAAGCACCATACTAGCCATTGGGGATATGATTAATACATCCAGATAACCTTATATTTGTGTCCTCTTCTACACTAAGGTTCTGTGACCAGGTGATGATAATGTTTCATGAACATAAATTGCTACAGAACCATGTATCTCAACCTATTTTTTTTATTATTATTATTGTCTCACTAAGATGACATTTTAGAGAATTTCTTTTAGTCATCTTCTCACTATGAATTTTAATACCACAGAAATTTTGGATATTAGGAAATACATTGTATACATCTCTGTATATCATATATAAAATCAGTAAGATTGTCTACCTCCCAAGAAAGAATTTTTCACTCCTGTGGGACAATATTGTGCCCATATGGAATGAATGCTACAAAGTAAAAATGGCATAGCACCTAGAATTTAGTCATTCAGTAAATGTGTGATGTCAAACATGTTTAGAATATGTTTTCTTTTTTCTTTCGTTTTTTTATTTAAGAGAGATTTTTGCTATATGGCACATGTGTTCACCAGAGAGACAGAGAGACAGAAAGCTAGAAGTCACTCGACAACCCCCCCACCCCCAAGTGGGATGGCCATACCACAATCCCTTCTCCTTCATTTTACTCTTGGGATCTTGGGCATGAACACACATGAACAGCCATGAGTTTTAAGCCACCAGGTATGGGATTTGAACCATAGTCGACTACATGGGAGTCCAGCAATGTAACCACTACACCATCTATTGGTCCCTAGAATACGGTTTCTTAATATGAGGTCCACAGAAACCACATAGATTTCTGGATGGGCAAAATTATATGGCAAATATTTGATTCATCAAGAATTTTTGGGCAGCTTCACAGCTTTCACTGTAT
This sequence comes from Tupaia belangeri chinensis, assembly GCF_000334495.1. Classification (NCBI taxonomy): domain Eukaryota; kingdom Metazoa; phylum Chordata; class Mammalia; order Scandentia; family Tupaiidae; genus Tupaia; species Tupaia belangeri. The sequence goes on from NW_006204238.1 coordinate 743,651, forward strand.
TCTCAAGTAGTTTCTTAAAAAAGGAAATTAAGAACAGGTTGAGAGCTATAGGAAAAGGGACATTTGTGTCAAATTTTGATTAACAATTGTTAATTTTCTACAGAACTAGAGATGTTTTACTCATTAGCTAAATTAATGTGTTCTATATAATAGTTTCCATTTTTCTTTGTTCAAATGACCAAATTCAGTTTACACCATCAAACTTTTGCTGACTATTAACTTTGTGAAAAGGTGACAGTGCACCAAAAAAAAAAAAAAGTAAAAATACCATCTGAAAGACATTTAGTTTAAACAAGAGCTTTTGTCAAATGGTTTGCACTGCTAGCCAAAGTTCTAGACTCCAGGTTCCCTACAGGATTACTAGACATCTCTAAATTTAGACTGGTTGTATATGTAAAACTTTGGGTCACATACGTCAATTTATATAGGTCTTTGAGTTTTCTGAGTAAAATACATAGTAAGAAACTCATCTTGCTTTAAGTGCCTTAGGAATCTTTAAAAATTTAAGAATTTAGTATATAAGACAAGTTATATAAAGTCAAAGTTAAACAAAGATGGAGTTTAACTTATATTAGTATATATTTGCCAGGCAAATTTTATTAAGAGATTCTTCCTAACTCCCAAGATCTTCATTGGCAGTTCAAAAAATTCAACATAAGATGGCATGCAAGGGAAGGAAACGTGCTTAAATAAACATTCCTCAACCCAATGTTCTATTAGTGAAATGAATAAGTGAATGTGGAATATCATGCATTTGTGAGATGAGTGATCCACACTACACACAGTAATATAAATAGACCTCACACAGCATTGAACAAACAACAAAATCAGACACAGTGCTCATGCTTTGCTTCCATTTATATAAATTAAGAAATCGGTAGAACTAATCTCTGATAACTAAAATAAATATAGTGGTTACATTTGAAGTGTGTGTAGGGGTATGTGACCACAGGGCACATGAGAGGGGTGAGTGGTTTATTGAAAAGGTCTTTTTTCAGGGCCAGCAAGTGGCATAGTGGTTAAAGACACTGGACTCCCACATGGCTGACCATGGTTCAAGTCTTGGACCTGGTGGCTTGCTTTCTCACTTCCTCTCTCTCTCTCTGTCTCTCTCTGATCAAACTGGAAAATAATAATGATAATAATAAGTAAATAAAGTTAAATAAAATAATTTTAAAAAAGAAAAGGTCTTTTTTCTTTATCTAGGCATTTTATACAGTAGTATGCACATTTGTTGAAAATCCATTGAGGTTTATAGTTTATACTTGCAACAGGCACACATATATTTACATCATACAGATATAGTTACAGATATATAAACAAATAAAATACTTATAAAATTTAAAGGAAAAGAATATGTGCTTGTTTAAGTTGCTGAGGTTTCCAGATTAAGATGTTATACATTAAATTGTGCCTTTTCATATCATTTTATACTACTGATTACAATAATTATTTTATATGCAAAGTGTGTTTATGAGACATGCATAGTCTATGTTGAATAGTATGAAAGACATTCAATTAAAAGCACAATTATAAAGGAAAAAATTCAAGCTCATCTCTGAGAATTGTTATTCTTCCATTACCAAGTTTACTCCAGAGCAGTGTTTCAGATGAATTTAACAACCCCTAGAATGGCATAGCAAAGCATACTAAAATTGCTAAAAGTTTAGACTTTTGATTAGACCTTGCATAAGTTATTTAACACCTCTAAATTTCATTTAGTTTATTTATATTATGAATAAAATAATAACACTTACTTAATAAGATTGGTATGAGTATCAAGTCATATATATATACAGCAATGAACCCAGTATTTGGCACATTCTAGAAATCTGGAAGAAGTTAGATATTATGAATAAAATTGATAATAGGTCATACCAAATCAATTTGAATTTTTTACTCACAATCTTCCTTAATTCTTCATGAAAAGTGCCTGCATTTATTCATTTTCCTCCTATGATACATCATGGTTTTTGGTTTTTTTTTTGAGAGATTTTCACTGTAGGGCGCGTGTGCTCGCCAGACAGACAGAGAGAGACATAGAGACAGAAAGCGAGAAATCACCCCCCAGGGGGGATGGTCACGCCGCAATCCCTTCTCCTCCATTCTCCTCTCGGGATCTTGGGCACGCACGCACACGCGCCCGGCGTGAGTTTTAAGCCACCGGGTCCGGGACACGAACCGCAATCGACTACGTGAGAGTCCAGCGACATAGCCATTACGCTAACTGCTGGTTCCCTCATAGAACATGTTTTAATTATGTTTTCTCTCAAGTGTTATTTAACTCCCTAAAAATGGGATGCTTCCCACTAATCAAAGAAACTCCAAGGAAAACTATCTGACCTCTCTCTAGTGTCTGCAGGGATCCTATATTAGGAATACTAACAGCAGAGAAATACTAGCACTTTTTTCTCAGTCATCTCAGCAACAGGACTCAGGTCTTTGATGTGTTTTTCCAATGCTCATAATCACCTAGATTATTAAATTATTATCTTGACCACTTCAGTTCTCTTCCTTACCCCCTTGATGTCTTCATGAAATTGCTTTTCTTTACCAAAGTGTCCATTGAAAGTTTCTAGGTTAATGAGTGGTAAGCTGGATAACATTGAACAACTGGCTTTCCAGGGAAGGAAATGCCAGGATTTGCAGCATTTGTTTATTTTTACAGTGTAAATACTCTCACCATGGTCTGCTTAAAGCTACCAACATGATATCACTGAGCATGGAGGAGGGAGGAGATAGACATAATCTGTTCTGAGCTGCTCTGAGCCAGCTCTGGCACTGCATTAATTCAATCTAAGCCCAGATATTAAATGCAAAAACTCATTTAGATCAGTTATCCCTTTCCTCTTTTTCCTCCTCTTCCTACCACCATCCCCCTCAACAGTTGGGTCTCCTTCTCCTGGGAGGTCACCTTGAACTTGCTCAGGAGTTATTAATGACCCTTCTCATTGTACTTTAAGGGAGCTGTAGATGTCCACTCTATGGAAAGTAACTTTGTTGCTTCTTAACACTCAGGTCTACCTTTACAAGTTATAATACGGGTCATTGGGAAAGTCATGATGCAATTTTGCATAGAAAAACACAGTGAACTAACAAACAATGAAAAACGTTTAGAGTGAAACTAGCCTTCAGTAGAGATTAATGAAATAAATAGAAAAATGTAATCAAAACTTTAAAAATAAATGCAATGGTAAATTTCTGTCAACATAATGGTTGGCAAAGTTGTCCTCAACAACTTCCACAGAGACAAGCATAAGACTTTTGTTCGGAAAACTCTAAAGCACGAAGCTCATTTGGGCTTTTATTTATTTATTTTTTTCCAGGACAGAGAGTATTGTCAGATAAGTCTCAAATATTTTCGTAGGGTAAAAAACATTTATTCAGTTGTTTGAATTTGAAGAGTTACTTTCGAAGGGAGACAAATTCCCTTTGTGAATTATATATCAAAAAGTTAAAATCTAAATGAAATTTCTTCACAGTTCTAACCTGAATGGCAGATTTATCTTAGCCACTGCAGGCAAAGTAGATCTGTCTTTGCTTGTCTTCATTTTCTCTGATCTTTTCAAGTACCAGCCTATAGTCTTTAGATCTATTGCCAGCATAACAGACTAGCCAAGACACTTCTATTTTCAGAAGAAGGTCCCACACGAGCTTTCACTCACCAAGATGGGTCCTATTTGACATAATTCTCTGTAGAAATGAAACTGCAGCTTTTCTGAGTGGCCAAAAGCATACAGGTTAGCTCTCAGACTGGTATATGTCATATGTCATTTGACAACTTTTCTAATTTTGAGGTGGTTTATACAATTTTTTTTTTCTTTCTAAATTCCCTGCTTAACCACAAAAGGAAGTAAGAGAATGGAGATTGGCGTGTGTATATTCATTACCATCCTGAGTGGAAAACTGTAAACCCACTATTATAAATAAATGCACAGCTCTCAAGGGCAACGACCGGGTCGCAGTCACCTTTGGCTCTCTAGTTACTTTTAGGGAAGAACCTCAATCAATGTCGGAGGAAGTTAATTGTGTTAAAGTTATAATATCTAACATTGATCTGGAGATGTAGAGGTCACATGCATTAAGTGATTTTCCACTAAAAGCAATTACCTGAGGTCAGTATTATTGACCTTGCCATTTTGCATATGCAAGAAGTTTTATCAGTGGATATAAATGACAGTGAATTTTTTTTTTCTTAATCTGGGGTATCTAGTTATCATAAGATAATGGGTATTAAATAAACAAGGCCAGAACTCATGTAGACCACAAAAAGCGCTCAGGGTGCAAAGTTAAAGAGGCACATACTCTGAGGTTTCACAATGCAGGGCCCTGGTCTTGGTACCGTAATAAAGTCATATTAGCAGAAAACTTCCAGTGATATTGGTTATTACTTTCAACACCTGTCAATACAGGCTGTAGCCACATGTAAAGTGTCTCTCAAATACTGCTGTGAATCCCAGAGATGTGTTACAAGTGGTTAAGAATAAAATCCCTATTGCAGACACAGTATGTCAAAATTGTATCATGCTCACTGTTAAATTGGAAAGATGTTTACCCTTTCGTTAACAGTGCTTACAAACACTTCTGTTTGTGTTTCAAGTCTTTTTTTCTAGTTTTTTTTTTTTTTATCTTAGTTTCTTTCTTTCTTCGATGAAGGAGAGAGACGGAGAGAAAAATACGGCACCTCCAACAGGTGATGCTATGATCCACCCCAGCCCTCAGCTAGCCCCAGCTCATAGGCAGCATGTGCCAGACATACGCAGGGAAGTCTCCACACTTGAACCAGGAACTTCCCTGTATGTGCAGAGCATTGCATTTTACCATTGGACCACCATCTGGCTGCAGCTTACTGAACTATTAATGAAGCTGTTTTTATAAACATCACGCATAACTCTTCTGATATCTCTGAATTTGGACATGAGTTCAATGTAGTCAGGATGGGAAATAAATACCAGAGATAGATTCTGGGCTTATTAGAGTGATCTCACTAGATTGATCTGATCATTCAGAAATAGTCTCTTAGTCATCCTTGCTCTAGCTCTGTCATGATAAATTCTATTTCATAAGTCCATCTATACATCCTTTCGTTAATCTCTTGACTCAAAAAATGCTAAGATATTTCTATGAGCAAGGCACACTGATAGGCAATGGGGATTCAGTGTTGATCAAGGATGTTATAGCTTTTCCAAATCCCATTTCACTAATTGTTTACAAATTGGTTTAGAATAATTGTCTACATTTTTTTTTTTCACAATGCACTGGGGCTTGCCAGAGAGAAAAGAGAAGGGAAAACATACCCCATGGGGAATGGTCATGCCACAATCTCTTCTTCTCCTTCTCTTCCTCTCTCTGTAGGATTTTGGGCATGCATGCACACATGCTTGGTGTATTCCTCAAGCTGCTTAATCTGAGACTGGAAGCATGGGGTCAACATGTGGGATCTGATTGCCTTAACCAGTAGGCAAAGAGTTAGCCCTTATTCTCTAAATCTTTATATGTGATCTGAGATCCCAGCTTTAATTCTGAAAAAATGTTAAAAAGTCATCACATAAAATTTAGTGACAATAGTAGTCCTGTAAGCCTTGATTTTCTACAGTCATCTTTCTTACTGAGTCTTGAGAAAATATGTTTTCTTTCTTCCTTTAATTTTTTCTTCCCTTTTCTTTCTTTCTTTTTCTTTTTCTTTCTCTTTCATTTTGCTATAGGGTGCGTACATTCACCAGAGAGACGGGGGGAGGTGGGGAGTAAGAAATCATCTCCCAGAGGGGATAGCAATATCACAATCCCTTCTCCCCGATTTGCCCCTCTGGACTTTGAGCATGCACTCACAAATACCCTGTGTGATTTTTTTTAAAAAAGAATTATTTATTTAATTTTATTTATTTATTTATTATTATTATTATTTTGTCGGCCATGTGGGAGTCCAGTGCCTCAAGACCATGCCACCTGCTGGCCCCCCCCTCATGATTTTTAAGCTAATGGGTCCTGAACTTGAACCACACAGTTGGCTATGTGGGATCCAGTGCCTTAATCTCCATGCTACCTGCTGTCCCAGTATCTTTATTTCAAAGATTTATTATCTTTATTTCAAAGATGTGTAATCAGATAAGACTGGGGAATAGACTGAAGATAGTTCTCTTTTGCGAAAAAATTCACTCGTTAAATAGTTCATTTAGCTAATTAATTGTGCTCTAGATAAAAATACCATACAATTAATTTTGTTTCTTAGAAAATATTTGAATAACTCAAACAGACAAAATGAAGCAACTGAACTCTAAGCAATGAAAAAGAAAAAAGTTTTATTTGTGCTGATCTTGAGGAAGAATGAAATAATTGGGTTATAGTGACTCTTAGAAATACAAAAATTAATCAAAGTGAAAGCTACTAAAATTAAGCAGGAAGTGAAACTAATATCTTTGGTTCTTTGATGTACCTAATGCATATTAAATATTACTAGACTTGAAATTATAATTCTCTAAGACTTGATTTTGGCTTCTACAAAATGGTCTTAAATACCACCTACCTGGTGCCACTTGTAAATATGTCATGCAATATAATAGGGAAAAGGGTAACTTCTTCAATGCATCCTACTTATTTTACTGTAAGTAGACAAGCCCCTTCCCCTTTTATTTAAAAAGTAGGTTTCTGTGATCCAAAGCTTTTTTTTTTTTCCTATAAGGCTGTGTGCTCACCAGAGACAAAGAAAGAAAGACAAAAATGTGATAAAGCACCCTTCCCAGGGAGTGGGGGGATAGCCACAATACAATCCCTTCTCTTCCATTCTCTTCTTGGGATTTTGGGCACACACACACACACACACACATCCTACATGTTTTTGAAGTCACTGGATCTGGTACATGAACAGTGCTATTGTCATGTGGGATTCAGCCACCTTAACCAGCATGTCACCAGTTAGCCCCCACAGTTTTAATTTTAAAAAGAGTCTAATTTTTAATTTTGTTCCTGGCATAGAAGCATCCCTTCTGGTTAGGGCTAAAACCCCCTCTCCAAATAATCATAACTTCCTCTTGCTTTTTCTGAAATACTCTCGTAATTGTCCTTTATGTTTGTGTCTTCTAACTGGATTTTACTTTATTAGTTATTTCATGCATGTTGGTATGAATTTAACAGGTCAACAGTTAAACATACATATAATTTTTTACATGTTCTTAATTTTCATTTCAAGTACACATTCTGTGTGCCAAGGAAATGTAATGGAGTTAATTTGAAGGGGTCAGCTGGTCACTGACTGATAGCTTCTTAGCTTGGTCATTAAGTCTTAACTGACTGAATGGTCCTTTCTGGTCCTAAACTAAAATTATCCCTTCAATTAGTTCTACATAACCAACCCATTGGTAGCTATTTTTGTAATCTCTAGACCTCTTCAGTGTTGGAGAGTGCTCAAGTTCTCTTTTTCTCTCTCCTTACTGTCTCATCTCTTCACCTCCAAAGGCATCCTGGGAAATATGGACTTTGGTTCTTCCATATAACTCTGACAGGAAACCCAGTCAAGCTTTAGCAAGCTCGTCTGACAATTCAATCAACATTTCTCTTGTAATGTCTGATCCTTAAAGACCTGGGGTCCTCTCAAGGTTATATAGGAAATAGGGCACAAGTTCCATTGACTGCAAGGTGTCCAAATTATCACAGTCTATTGTCAGTGTCATACCCCTATCTCACTGGGGGGCTTAGCCAGGACAGCCAGCCTCTACAGAAATCCTTCCCTTTCACTGCCTTCTCTGACGCAGATGATTTTTCTAAGAGAAGAGGGAAAACTACATTTTTAGATTTGCATTAAGGGCTTCTGAACTTAAAAGTTGAGAATGCTGGATATTCATTTTCTAATTCCTACTCCCTTAGGGCAATGCATCTTTAATACCAAAAGTCTGAATGAGATATGAAGAATGATGGGCACAATATATCAGTAAATACTTAAAATGTTTTAGTCTTATAAAATATCTACACATTTTCCTCTCTCTATTGTTTTTTAATTCAGGATTTTCTACAACTACTGAAATCTGTTCCCACAGCCACCTCTTAATTAGCTGTAAATTTATTTCTCTTTTATAAACCTCTCAAAATGTGAAGATTGAATTAAAAGTATCACATGAAAGGATTAGTTTCATCTAACAGACAAGGCTCAAATAACAGTAACTTAAAAGAAAAGAAAACCAATGGTAAGGTAGTTTAATCCTTTCTTACATAAAAGAAATCAAGAGATAGGTAGTTTGGGGAGGTGAAATTGTGCCTCTATAATTGTCAGGGTCCTAGATTACTCTAGCTTCTTCAATGTCATGTTCATCTCAGGCTCTAAGCTCTCCAGAGTCAACAAATAACAGGAAGACAAATGGAGGACATGACATCTACTTTCACTATAACTTATTGGAAGAAACTTGGTCAACCAGTCACACAGAACTACAACCAGTCATGATTTATTATTTTTTTGTCACAAATTTCACAGGCATTAAAAACAATAAAACAAAACAAACAAACAAACCAAAAACAACTAGCTTCATGACTGCAGGATGCAGACAGGTCCTTGGAAGGGTCCTGGTGAATCCTTATCACTAGAGTTGAGGAAGAGGGGAGGGTCACTTATCCTTCCCCCTCCATTCTCCTTGGATAGGAAACTAAGAAAACAGATTTTTTCCAAACCAGTTGTCCTCAACACATCCTGCTG
>NW_006204238.1:752361-824712 GCF_000334495.1 Tupaia belangeri chinensis
CAATCAGACTGTTTTAGATCCTTGATGTGGATGATTCATCTAGAAGTTCATAGACACTTTCCTTAAATGTATTTTGTTGATCTGATTCATAACACATTGTAATTTGGAGGTCAGTCAAAACTTCCAATTTAATATCCTGTTACCTGGTATGAAAGGAAAACTTTTAACTTTTGTGTACTGCTTTCTTAATAAATGTTCTTTTTAATTAAAATAAAATTCAGTCGAATTTCTTAAATTTCTTAGGTAGTCGATTAGCTCTGAAACATTTTCTCTATTTTTTTTAAACATTTTCTTTACTACATTTATTCTCTACTTTTTTCCTATTGCCTAGAAACCCCCAAACAATATTGAATAATCACAGTGATCATTGGAATCCTTACCTGTGTCTTATTTTAATGAAAATGCTTTAGTATATTTTTCTCTTTTCTTGAAAGAAATAAAATGTTTTTCATGTTCTTGTATTTCTCCCTCTATTTCACTTATCCTCTTAGAAATAAGATTTAGCCCTTTATTATCTTACATAACCTTTGTCAGTTCCTTTAAATATTATTTAGTGTTTTGTATTTTTGACTTATTGGGTAATTGGGAAAGTCATGGCCTATTTTTCTGTTTTTCTATGCAAAGACACATCATGACTTACCTGAAGACTCAGTATATGAGGCAGAAAATAGCATTTCTTTTGAAATTTACTTTGGTCACTCATAAATGTTTAAAGAGCAAGGTTCCATCATTAAATATAATGTAGACTAATAATACTTATTGATCAGTGAAATAAATCAGACTATGAAAGACAAATGATGTTTGCCCCCCACTTAATATATAATGAATATCTGTACTCTATGGCAAAAGTTGAAAAATTTAAAGACACATTAGAGAAGATAAGCATATGGGCAACAATTTTTGTTTCTGTTTATAAATATCTATGTCTTTAAACCTAACTTTCAAACATAGATTCACTAGATATATAACTTTATTCCCAAGCAATCTGAAAATATTTCACTATCTTCTTGCTTTTGTTATTTCGATGAGAACTCTGATTCTGTTCAATTACATCTCTGTATATAATCTGTTATTCTCCCCAAGGTCTCTACATCTTTTTAGTCTTTGATATCCTATAGTTTTAGAACACCGTGTCTAGTGATGCCCTTATTTTCCCTACCTAGGGACTCAATGTGTTTTCTTCCAATTGCGAATTCACATTTATTTTCAAATTTGAGAAGATACTTACATGATCTCTTCTCAAGTCTCTCTTGGTCAAATTTGAAATTGATGAATGATGGGAAACATGTTATCAATCCTTTCTTCTGAATAATTTTCTCATGTCAGTTTATATGTATATGTACATAGCTTTCCTAAAATTTATATTTTGTGCACTTCTTTTTTGGAGAATGCAGAAATTTCAGGCTTATAGCTGTGACAACAATCTATACTCGCTGACATTAAAACACCAACCATTGCTAAAGAATAAATGCTCCACATACTTCTGTTGACTGGAATCATTTATCTACAACTTGCTTCTTCAGCTTTAAGTGTCTTTAACATTTATATCACTTGTATTTTTGTTTATTTTTAGTGTTATATTTTATTCAACATTGTTACATGCTCTGTGGCTGGAGTCATGGGGACAGAGTTGATTTTTTTTCATTAGCTAAATTTTAAAAAGTTTTCCTCATGTAGATTTTGATACATATTTTTTCTATCAATCATCCATATGTTCTTATTATCAGGAAAATTTTTACCAATATATATAATTACATTACTGCTAACATGAAGTTAGGGGTATAATATATAGCATAGGAACCATGTTTCCCAAGGACAACATAGAGTAGATCATACTTTGTATCCTGAGCTTACAGAGTAGGATAACTTAAACACTGAGCACAAAATTATAGGAGGGCAGAATTTACTGATAGTTTTACTCTTCTTAAAACTGATTTTGTCAATTTTTCTTATATAATGTTTTATTGAGCTTCTTTGCTTACCATCTAAAATATTTATTCTATAGAAATCATTTTGTTAGGGGCACCACTTTGATAGTCTATGAAACAATAATAGAAAATACCAACATCATATGAATTGTTTTGTTAAGTAAACAAACATGAGGATGAGTGAATTATATAGTTAAAACTACTGGCATCCTGAATTAATGAAATAGGCTAATTTGTTTAGTGCAAGGTATGTAAAGAATTCACTATGGTCACAATTAGTAAATATTAATGTTTATTATACCAAACAACTCTAAACATTTTTATTTAAATAATTGCTTAGCACCAAGAGTACATCTGTCAATTACTTGGTAATTGACTGAAAAGGGACTATATGGCAATGCCATCTGTCACAACACTCATTTCAAATACAATTGATCCCTCTGTATTAAATGCAAATTGACTTGTTCATTCAACTACTAAATTTCATGTGATTTCATTATAACACGTTGCCACTCTTTTGTACTCACCAAACATCTGGATTTATTTTGGCCACAGCAGCAACTGTGTCAATAAACATCAAAATTTATATCATTAACTACTGCCCTCTTCGTCAGTGAATATAGCTTCTAACTTTACCCTTAGAATTTATCTTTATTATTTTCTTTTATAGAGTATCTCTTGGTACCTATAATTTTCTAACCTAGATCAAAATACTTTAAAATACTTTATTCCTCTCATACTAATATACTAGAAAATCTGTTGGGAATAAAACAAAAATAAATAAAAAATCTTCAATGTCATTCTGATAACATTCTGCAAAATATATATATATATACATGTATATATATGTGTGTGTATATATATATATATACATATATATATATTCATTTAAAAGTTATAGTAAGGGTTATTCAAAGCTTACATGTGGAGATGTTTTTAGTCTTTCACTAACACATGGGATTCTATACAAATTGTTCTCATTAAAGCTAATGATAACCTTGACTATAGCTTCCCCAAGGTCTCAGTGGGAAATTAGAGGCTGGCATTTTAGATTTCTAAAGATAAAGATAGCTAGGGTATGGAGTAATTTAGATGTTATTCATCACTTGTGATGTATAGTTTATCAAATAGTTTCATTATTCTGTGTAACACTCAAGGTAATCATCACTTACAACTGGCATTACAAATGTTGTAGCAGAAGGTAAGCATCTCATAATAGGAAATACTCTGCTGCCTAGATCTCCTTTCCAAGACTAAAGCACTCATTTCTTCCGTTGTTGGGAGTGTCAAAGCTCTTAGGCTAGTCTCTCCTCAGAAATTAAGTAGACCAACTTAAATTAACCTCTCCTACATGGCCCTCAACACACACATTAAGTGCAGCTTACATCTAATGACTGATAGATATAGGAGTATAAAATCCTGGCCCATTGTCTCAAGACACAAAAACTCTTAAGGGCCATCCCAGATGAAAGGTTTTCAGGAGTATTGTCAAAATTGCTGTTGCGGCTGCATTAGAGCTCACCTTCTTCTCCTGCTAAATATTCTTTCGATAAGATCTTTTCCCAAGAGCAGTCCTCGATAAGCCCCCTGTATGGAAATCACAATCTCTGAGTCTATTCCTTAGAAATGGGTCCAATGGAACTAGTTTTCCTTGATTCAGGTGATTTTTAATTAAAAAACAACATTATGTCATGTGGTAATTTCTTTGACTGGAGTACATATAGAATATTCATGGTGGGAAAATTCATTTTCAATGTTCTAAAGATATATAGTGATTGAATGTAAAAAAAAAAGAAACAATAGAATAAGAATAAAAGATAAATAATTCCTCAATGTAAACAAAGTCAAATAAATAAGTAAATTGGGACCAGCAGATGGCATAATGGATGTCTCTAGATTGCCACGAAGTTGAGCATGGTTCAAGTCCCAGACTCACCAGCTTGTAATTCACACCAGTGCATGTGTATGTGTGTCCAAAATCCTGAGAGAAGAGTGGAAGTGAAGGGACTTTGGTGTTTCCTTCCCTCCTCCGGGGTGATTTCTCCCTTTCTGTCTGTCTAGCAAGTGCAAGAACCCTATAGCAAAAATCTCTCTAACATAAATAAATACATACTTGAACTTTTTTCCCAAAGCTCTAATTGCTACACTTGTTCAAATGTTTTTAATACAGGCAGCCAGTGAGTATTGCAATTAGGACGGCCTAATTACCATCGATATTCTTCCTCTTCTCTCAGAATTCACCTTTGGAACAATCACAAATAAACCTTAATGAAGACCAAAAAATAAATAAGTAAATAACATCTAATGTTCCATACTTTTTAAAAAGGAAAGAAACTTCACAATCACTAGAAGTATCTAGAAGGAAAGAACTGGACTGAGGCAACATAGACTGGTAACATGAGAACATCTAGAAACATATTTTCAGCTATCAGCAGAAATCCATTTTAACTCTTCTGTTTTGGAAGCGTTCACAAAAACTTACGTTCTCAGGACAGGAGGTGAAATTTCTACTAAAATAACATATTGATACCTTGAATGAACTGGAAATTTTCATAGTAAATTTATAGTAATATTCAATTAGCTAGAGTCTATGTATTTTTCCTGAATAAAGATGATTTGTTAGAATACTTCACCTTAAAATAAAAAAAAGTGGATGAAAAAAATATTATATATAATCCTATAAGGTAAAATAACCCTAGCTCATCTGTATGGAAATGCACAAATAAGTGAAAGAATTTAGGTTCTGGGAATGAAGTAGGATGAAGATAAAGGGAGCCAAACTGAGGTCTACCTGTGACAATCTAGTCTCCCCCAGGGCTACTGAAATGGCACGTCATGTAGTAAATGCTGAAATTGCAAAGAAAAATAGCAGACCTATTAGAAATTCCATAAAAGAATCTCAGACTTTGAGACCTTCAGCACCTGCCTCTTGTACAATTGAGAAATTTCTAAGGAAGTATCTTCTTTATACCACCTAATCATCATTTTAGTTATAGATCATGCAACTATAATTTGTTATATAAACAAGATCTTTCAAGCCAAATATAAACATACTTACAGATGTTTCACTGATTTCAGACATAGGGAAAGCAAAATCACCTCATTAATTACTTTAATGCTGATTTATCAGTTTCCAAGTGTCCAAGATGTGTTTATTCAGTTAAAAAAAATTGCATTTTGCCCTTCTAAAAAGGATACAGAATAAACTTACAGGCATTACTAACTGTGATTAATCGCATCCAGCTGTATATTATGTAACTCTATATATGGACCAGAAGACGCTATCTCCACTAGGAGCCTAGGTATTATTAATTATACTTAAGTTTTGGAGGTGTGCTGATGAACATATTTGTCCTGCTAAACAAATTCATCTATTGCATTAAATATCCTACTTCATTTTTATTAACTGTTAAGAGAAAAATATAGCTCTATGAAAAGTGTTGTGAATTCATTCTATAAGTATGAGCAGTTACATTGTATTTATAATAAAATTTATTTATTTAAGAGTGTATGTAATACTGTATTAAACCTTGGATATGCCAAAATTATAGTGATATAAAGGTCTATAATTCGTAATGGTCACTGACTTATTTTCTTATATCAGATTGAAAGGAGTGATCCGAGGCTTATCTTCAGTCAACAGATGGCTAAACTAATGTTACTCATAATGGCAACCATGAGAGAGATTATGATTGAGGGCACATAAATGTATCCCTATTAGCAAAAAAGCAACTTAAAGCACAGAACACTGAAAATAAAGCATTAGTATCAAACTTTATGACTGGGTGAAATTCAGCTAGTAAGAATGGCAGCAAATATTTTATAATATTTATCTGATCATATGATCTTATTTATTGCCCTAATATTCAACTTCTATTTTCCCTATTAGGACATTGCCTTTGAAAAACTCCAGTGTGCAAATAATTCATTCAAGAAAGTTATTTTTGCCATTGCTCATCCACTATGTGCCTAGTGTTATGTTGTCATAGCAATACTAAGAGGATTAAGACAAAATCTTTGCCCTCAAGGAGTTTCCAGTCTTGAGGAGGAAACATAAGTGGAGAAATAATGGCAATAAAGTATAGGTAAGTACTACAGTAAGGGGACAGACAAATTGCTGTGATTGCACAGACAAACGGGAAATTAATTCTGCAAGGAAAAGGAATAGCTGAAGTGAGGGCATGTAAAGGCAAGAATAAATAAGTTTTTTTCAGACACTCAAGATGTGGAAGGGAATATCAGAAAAAGGAGCCCAAGAGGCTGACATGTGGAGGAATGAAGCGTATAACAAGTTCCAGAATGAACCAGGGAAAGTGAGCAAAAGGTGAACCTGGGAAGGTAGCCTGAAGGCAGTATTGAAGTACAGTAATATCTATGCTTCTCTATTAAATGCCATTTTTTCAATTTTCCATGGCCTTTATATTAAAAATAGCATTTCAAACAATGAATTAGTAATGACAGCTTCAAATCAGTCTAGTCTCTAAAATCCAAAAAAAAATTGTCTATCAACTTCACAATTGCTTGATCTATGCGTCTCATTAAGATGCAGAGTGTCACACAATTCCACTGAACTGAGAATTAGGAGACCTGGGTCCCTCCCATGGACTAGATAAATCATGTCACTTCACTGCACATCAGCTTTTTATTCATCAGTAAAATGATGGCATGAGGCTGAATTTTGCCTTAAGGTCTCTTGCAGCTCCAAGAGTCTGATTCCTATTGAACTGAGTTTCAACCCTAAAACAAAATCCATTACAGAAAAATGGTTTTTCTAAAAAAGAGAAAGGCAAGTTAAGTGAAAATATAGCAGGCAAGGATTCAGAGGTCAAATGGAGAACACACCAATATGAATTGAAATGCCAAACTCTTAAAAAGCTAACAATTTTTGTATAATTGCAAAAAATTTTTCCCAGAGGCTGCATGTAGAAAGTTCTTTTCCAGTATTTTGAAGTATGTGTGCAATTATGCCTTTTATGTAGTTTCTATGAACTTTTTAAAGACCCCCTCATAAATGTATTCTAAGCTGGATATTTCCTTATCACTTCTAGATGCAAGCAAGATTTTTCTCAAAAATTGAGAAATGTGGTGTTTTGAAACTTTACAAAGCTTATAAATTGTCGAATCACAGGCTTTACCATGTCTTCACTTCTAAACATCTTTCTGATTTTATTTTGCTTTTGCTTTGTTGAGGGCTTATTTCTTTATGCACAGTGCAGTACTAGGGTCTTACTAGAACCCACAGTGTGCGAGTAAAAGTGTTCTTTTCCTATACCTGACTAATGTGCTTTCTTATGTGCAACTTTACCAATCTCTAATTGAACTGACTGATACACATAGTTTTTTTCAGATTATAAACTCTTATTTCCCACAGTCCTCGCCACAGAAATTATGAATTTTTCTTTCATTGGTTATGTTAAGATTATCTCTGTTAACTTATGAAAATTTTTTGCCTGATTTTTAAGCAATATGTTTTTCTTTGGAACTGCATCTCACAGTAAAGAGCATCATAGATAATTCAGTACATACTTGCCAAAGAACCACTGGAGTGGGTTTCGAATGTTCACACATAATATAATGTTCAATGTTGAAGGTGGGGAATATGTTTATATCCTTGATTTGTTTATTACACTCCATGTACATGATTTGTTTATTACACTCCATATACATACCGAAGATCATCCAGTACCCTATGCAGATGTATAATGATTATATGCAAATCATAAATTGCAATAAATATTTAAAGAGGGAAAAATAAGAATGTCTTTTCAGCCATTTTCAAGTATCCTTATACTGAAGGCACCATGAGAGAAGCATAGAAGTGTAAGACCCAGTCACTGGTCTAAGGGCTTATCATCCAATGAGACAAATAAGACATTTACCGAAGTCAAGGGCAATATGAAACAGTACAGTATGAGACAGAGCCTGTGACAGGAATGGAAAATAAATGCTGCAAGAGACTAGAGGAAGGAGAGATTTTGTCAGGTTCTGTAATCAAACTATCTTCAGGAATGTGACCGGGCTTGACCTGGTTCAAAATGATCTATAGGATTTTGACAGATGGCGAGAAGGACAAGTAGTGAGTAGTATCGGTAAACAGGACAGCAGAAGCTATTTCATGATATGTGTGAAGTCTGTAAATTACAGGAGAGATGTACATCAATAACCAAGGCAGCTTATTAATGAAATCCTCCAGAGTTCTCAGCATAGGAACCTGTCTAATGGAACTGGGGACAGTGCCAAGCACTTGTGAGGGAACCAAACATGGTGATAAACAGTTTAAACTACGTGTTGTACACATGGGAATAATAAAATGTAAAAGACAATTTTCTATCATGCTCTGAAATAACTGAGTATTTATATGCTGGTTTAAGTGAGGGGGAAAACGTTTCTCTGGTTATAAAATAGGAACAGAAACTTTGCTTCACCCAATGGACACACAGTATTTAAGATTTTTGCACAAATTCTACATAAGCTTAAATAAGTGGATAAACAGGCGTTTGATACTCTGCCAGAAACATATCTTGCCATTTGAAAAACAAATAAGCATATCATTCTGACCTTTTTCTTCTTTCTTCTTTTCTCCCCGAAATTTTCCTAACTACCACTCTGTAGGCAGGTATTTCAAGGGAGTAACATTACCTAGAGAATGTTCAGAGGAATGTGATTTCTCCAGTCAACCTAAAAAGTTAACTTTCAAATAAATATACACTTCAAAGAAACCTTTTAAAAATCTTCTCTTAAATAACAGAATCCCTTTCTTTTTAACTTTATGTCAAGTTGACATCAAAAGCTTAAGTTGTTGAATCGTTATTTTCCTGTTTGGAGCCACACAGCTAACAGTCAGTAATACAGTTTGTTTCAAAGACTCAGGAGACAAGTAAAAGAGATCTATTTAGGCTAATATCCTCTTCCAAGGACAATGTGAGGGAGCCTTGCCCGTGGATAATAGGCTATGTCTACCTAAGACAATGTCCCTCTGACTTGAGGGCAAGCAAATGAGTGTGCCCATGCCGAAATAATCCATCTGTAACCTGCTGTTTTAATTATTGGGAACTGCAACACAAATGGCACAAATAACATACTGTTATAGGTAAGAATAGGAAAATTATCTTAATTGACCTTGGTAGAATTTCTCTGTCCTAAAATGGATGAAGTATACCAATTTCTACAGAAAAATATTAACTCATTCGAATTTTCCTTTTCTCAGAAATTGATAGTAAATGATGTCATAGTAAGAAAGGTTTTTATAATGTTATTTGACAGACTGATAGTTATTTATAATAATGACATTTTCATTAATTTTCTTCATATTTTATTTTATCTATTTCTCAATTTTTTATCTTACAAAAATCCTGTATATATGTATTTCCAACTACTATTCAATGTATACTTAATCTAAGATGTGTATCTCCATTTCTTACATTATATTTAAGGTTTATTGTCAACATATATATGGTTACATCATCCAGAAAGAACCAATGCCAAATAATAACATTATATAGACCAATAAAATTATACTAAGTAACTAAGTAGCATCACTTACAACCAGATGTCAGCAAATTTTTCTGCACAAAACCAGATAATAAATATGTGAGCTAAATAACCTCAGTCTCTAGTGATGAGGGCCAAGAGGTGATAAGAAAGGTTCATGAAGAAATAAAAATGAGGCTAGAAGGCACATATGCTCATCAGAGAGAGAGGCAGAGTAAACAGCATGCCCCAATTGGACCTGGTCGTACCATAATCTTTTCTCTTCCATTTCTCCCTCCTGTCATGATTTTGGACATGCACGTAAGTGTTCAGAGTGTTCTTCAAGCTACAGGGCTAGGATTTGAACCTCAGTCAGTCATGTGGATATGACTCCCTTAACTCCTAAGCCACACTGCAGGTCCCAAAATGAAGTTATTTTTAAATTTTCAGGCTCATATGGTGAGCTTATTTTAAAATTTTATGTGGATTCTGATCAGGAAACTACTGTTTATTATTATAGTGTTAATAGTTTTTAAAAAAATCACTGTAAGAATTAAGAAATACCGGAATCAGCAGTTAGTGTAATGACTATGTTGCTGAACTCCCATGTAGCTGACCACGGTTCAAGTCCCGGTCCCAGTGGCTTAAACTCACACTAGGCATGTGTGTATGCGTGCCCAAGATCCTGAGAGGAGAAGGGAAGAGAAGGGATTGTGGCATGGCCATCCCTCGGGGCACGATTTCTCACTTTGCGTGTCTCTGTCTCTCCAGTGAGCGCACGTGCACTTTAGCAAAACTCTCTTTAAAAAAAAAAACAAAAACAAATACATACTTTTTTTTTTTTTAAAGTTAGGTGGTGTGATGCTTCCTATTTTATTTTTTTGGTACAGTGTTGCCTTTGCCTTGGCAATATGAGGTCTTTTTTGATTTCAGATTTTTTTCTATTTCTGTGAAGAATATCTTAGGTAATTGGATTGGAATGGTTTTGAATATGTAGATTAATTTGGGAAGGACTCACATTTTGATAATATTGATTCTTCCAATCCAAGAGCATGGGATGTCCTTCCATTTTTTTGTATTGTGTTCCATTTCTTTTTTCGGTTTTTCATAATTTTCCTTGTAAAGGTCTTTCACTTCTTTGGTTAGATTTATTAGCAAAAACCTCTCCTCCCCCCCCCAAAAAAAAGAAGAAATACCAACTTTATATTTCAACCTAAGCTCTTTTTTCTCCATCTGTATACAATAGTCAAAAATGCATTTTATTATCTCATTTTACACACAGCAAGCAAATCAGCTTGTGTTACAGGTCCAGGAGACAGATTTCTCCATCCATTTCTCATCATTCCGTAATTCTCTCTTCCATGAAAATTCATTTAATTTGTCCAATACGTTTCAAAACAAGGTATACATGCTACATGTGCCCTCTAGCAATGAAAAATATATTTTATTTTTATTATTTAGTTCTGAATTTTATTTCTTCATGAAACTTTCTTATCACCCCTCGGTTCTCCAAACAGGGACAAGTACAATAATCATGCTTTACTAGTGTCAACTTGAGAAAACGTTAAAAAGAGATTCTCTTAAAGAGAACATTTATTGGCAATAATATGATCATGTTATAATTCCCTTTTTCACATAAAATAAATATCCTAATGCTGAGTGATATTTATGCAACTGGAATATAGATATTTCATGCATATATA
The DNA here is from genome assembly GCF_000334495.1 of Tupaia belangeri chinensis. Classification (NCBI taxonomy): domain Eukaryota; kingdom Metazoa; phylum Chordata; class Mammalia; order Scandentia; family Tupaiidae; genus Tupaia; species Tupaia belangeri. The sequence continues at coordinate 763,463 of NW_006204238.1, forward strand.
ATATGTTTATATTTGTACTTAATACATTCATAATTTTTATATAATAATACTGTGTTTTCACTATATAATCTTTATAAGAATTTTAATCTTTGCAATAAGTGTCATATGATTCCAATACAAAATAAATTATTGACAATTAATTAAAATATAAAATGATATTACTCTTTTGTATTTGAAAGTTAATTATTATTTTAGATTTCTGCTGGGTTTTTTGGTTGTTGTAGTTTCTATTGTTTTCAATACCTGAATTCTAACTAGCAGACTGTTTAGTCTTAAGACTATGGAACATTAATACTTCAACTCTTGAGCAAATTTCTTTGTAACAATTTCTGTCAGCTTATTTTCCTCTCTGTTGGCAGAGATGTAGTTATTACATGTCTTTTGAAGACCTCTGGTGGTAAAAAGGAAGCATTGTTCACCTCATGGCCAATTCAGACTAAATTTTTCTTGAGGCACATTTTATTCTAATCAATTTTTATTTTACTCAGAAACAGGTTAAAAATGAATGAAGTTTCTCAAGGTATATATTTCGCTTCTAATAATTACTTGGGTTTAATGTTTCAACTATAAATTGAACAACAAAAACTACTCCCAGACAATAAATCATAACTATGACACTTTATCAGTTAAGATATCTTCAAAGTCTGAAGCCTTGGCATATAAAGAAACAAATTTGGGGACCAGAGGGTGGCATGGTGCTTAAGTTGCTAGACTCCCACATGGCCCAGCCTGGTTCGAGTCCCAGATGGTTGCTTGAAAATCATGCTGGACATGCATGTATGCCCAACATCCCAGGAAGAGAAAAGAGAAGGGATTGCCCTGCAGGTGATTTCTCACTTTCTCTCTCACTGTCTCTCTCTTCTCCAGCAAGCGCATGTGCCCTATGATATAAACTTAAAAAAAGAAAGAAAGAAAGAAAGAAAGAAAGAAAGAAAGAAAAGAAATTCATTCTATATTGATTAAGAATATAAGTATTTTACTAGAAAAAGAAACAGGTTTTTGTTTCAAAAATACAATGGTTTCTGCCAAACATCGAAACAAATATTCATAAGGTTGAATTTTAAGTTCTGGCCAAATATCCATTAATATACAATCATGTTCATACACATAATTATCTCATTATATACATAATTACCTGATAAACCTATAATTTATCACATACTTATAAGCAAATTCATGTCAATATCTTGCCATAGCACATAAGCTGTGTGCTATTATATATACACTTTGTTTTACGTGTAAACTTGGGCAAATTCCTGTTTCCCTCTGGGACACGATTATCTCCTATCCATTAGCCTGGGTAACTCTTAGAAGGCAAGTGCTCCATTTCTATTTGACATCTTTCAAATGCTTAAGAAACAGCTTATCCATCTCCTAGTTAGCCTAAATTCCCTAACTCCCTTCAGATAATATGCTAGGATAGATTTAAAACAGATAACACAACAAGGCCAAAGACTGCTAGAGTTTGTAAAGCAGGCTGTGAGCTTTCTTCCCAATAACCTTAAAACTTCTTCCATCCTCAGGACCAGCAGTTAGCGTAATGGCTATATCGCTGAACTCCCATGTAGTTGACCGCAGTTCGAGTCCCGGACCTGGTGGCTTAAACTCATGCCAGGCGCGTGTGAATGTGTGCCCAAGACCCCAAGAGGAGAATGGAGGAGAAGGGATTGTGTGGCGTGGCCATCCCTCCTGGGGGGTGATTTCTCGCTTTCTGTCTCTCTGTCTCTCTCTGTCTTTCTGGAGAGTACACGTGCCCTGTAGCAAAAAATCTCTCCAAACAAAAAACAAAACAAAACAAGACAAAAAAAAAAAACTTCTTCCATCCTGAAATGGTCCAGCTGAGTTGAGAAAAGAAACAGGAATACATAGACTTTTAAAATTCATTCCATCCTCATCATACGATTTCACAAATCTTCCATATAGAGGCCCCAGTACTGCAATCTGATTAGAAGGAAAACTCATAAATGCAAAATAAACATGCTGTTTTTACCTCAAACATTCTCAGTGCCTTGGAAAACTTCTTGTAATTTTTTTTTTTAGTAGAATACTGAATTTCCCAAGGTTTTATTGATTTCTAAGTCTCTGTACATGAAATAAAAAGGTCATATCTTATCTCTCTGCATGCTAAGTGAATCCTCTGCATGTGCAATATTTTACTATAAATATCTATGTTTAGTTTGACTTTTACTCCACTATTTACACATAAATTCTCTGTCAAGCTGAAAATAAACGTGAACTTCACAGTTCTAGTTATGTGATATAGACATCATTAATGAATTGACAATTACAAAACACAGGTTAAAACTGGACTGTAAGATGAGATGAGATTTTAGAGACTCTAGGCAAGAAAGGGCCATTGGCTGTTGTAATGGGTTATTAGGACTTCTGGGCAAGATTCACTATCTATAGGTTAAACATGCTGTTTTTACCTCAAAATTCCTCAGTGCCTTGGAAAACTTCTTGTAATTTTTTTTTTAGTAGAATACTGAATTTCCCAAGGTTTTATTGATTTCTAAGTCTCTGTACATGAAATAAAAAGGTCATATCTTATCTCTCTGCATGCTAAGTGAATCCTCTGCATGTGCAATATTTTACTATAAATATCTATGTTTAGTTTGACTTTTACTCCACTATTTACACATAAATTCTCTGTCAAGCTGAAAATAAACGTGAACTTCACAGTTCTAGTTATGTGATATAGACATCATTAATGAATTGACAATTACAAAACACAGGTTAAAACTGGACTGTAAGATGAGATGAGATTTTAGAGACTCTAGGCAAGAAAGGGCCATTGGCTGTTGTAATGGGTTATTAGGACTTCTGGGCAAGATTCACTATCTATAGGTTAATTCCCAGAAATAGTCATTTGGAGCCATATTAACAAAGGGCATAAAATATGTCCCTAAAAGAGCTAATTAAAAAAATTTAATCTGGGTTAACCCTTGACATCATGATTAAGGTATTCAGAACCTCCATGGTCAGCTGCGTGTTTGAGTTCCGGACCAGGAAGCTTGAAAATCACACTGGAGGTGTATGCATGCCCAAAGTGCTAAAAGGAGGAGAAGGGATTGTGGTATAACCATACCCCATGAGAATGATGGTTTCTCCTCTGTATCTCTTTTTCTCTGTCTCTTTCTAATAAGTATTCACACGATCTGGCAAGTTAAAAAAAAATAAAAACAAAAAAGAAGGATGAGTGTAAATTTTGAAAATCCTCATTCTAGGGTAAAACCAGACAGTTGATATTACGGTAAGGACTCTGTCTTGAGCCCTCATTATGAGAAAGACAATAGACACAGAGTAGAGCTTGAATTGAAATTGAGGAAAGTAATCTTTTCTTCGCCCCAGCTGCCTCATTAAAATTGGGTGATAAACACACTTGCCTTGAAATTTCTGTTAATATTAAAAGGGACAATATATGTAAGAATCTCATAACTTCATAGGTATTATTCTTCATCCTGTCTATCACTATCCCCAAACAGAAAATGCACCATGGAATTCTTCACCTTTTTTCCTTTGGGTTGGTTCAAAATTCAGCCAATAACCACCAATCAAGTTTGACTCTCTCACATTTCTGTTTCATCCAGCTTCCTGGATAAGATTGGTCTAGGTCTGCTATTTCTTATCATGTCATGGTTCCATCTCTACCAGAGAGCTCTGTCAGTCTCTATCCTGTAGTTATGCTCCTCGAGGGCTGAACACTGAAGAGGTATTTCTACATGTTTCAAGGCGTCTGCCATCTTGTTTGTCAGCTGTTTTCACTTTGAAGCTGCTGGTCTAGCCTTGGCTTCGTAGCTCCCAGGGTTCATGTTTCAGTTTTCAGCAGCACTTTCCTGCCCTGACCCATGGAAACATGGTTTTCCACAACTTTTGAGCAGCGCTTTCCAAACTTTACTGAATCATCTGTGTATTTCACTAAAATTGCCAATTGCGAGGGGCCAGCAGGTGTTGTGATGGTAAGGTACTGGATTCCCACATGGCCAATCGTGGTTTGAGTCCCACATCCGACAGCTTGAAAATCTGCCAGTGCATATACATCCATTCCCAGTATCCTAGCAGGAGAATGGAGGAAAAGGGATTTCGGCATGGCATTTCCCCCGTCTTTTTCTGGCCAAAAAACACACCCTGTTGATACCCAGGATCCTCTCCTAGATGCCTATCCACAGTAATCCAGGAATAAATCTCAAGGCTTTGATTTGATTAACAGTGTTCTCCAATGAAATTTAAGATTAGTAAGTTTGAGAATCCTCACACTGGAAAAATATTTGTCAAAGTAGAATTTGTTGAACAATGAACCGTAATATCAACCTGGGAGCTGGTAAAAATTCAGATGCCTAGATTCCATCCCATAAGATTCTGAGTTTACTAACTGGAAACCATGTCAGTCTAAGTGCTTGGAAGAGAACCTTCACAACAGTGGAAGAAGGGAGACTATCTAAGTAAAAAATCTATTCTAATACTCAAAGTCACAGATAATGAAAACTAACAGTAGAAATGCTAAGACAGGGGCCAGCAAGTGGTGGTTCAGGGTGCGGGGCCCCCACATGGCTGACTGCGTTTCAAGTCTTAGACCTGGTAGCTTGCTTTCTCACATTCCTTCTGTCTCTCTCTCTCTGCCTTTTGTTAGTGAGCACACATAACCTATAGCAAACTTTAAAATAATAATAATAAATTAATTAAATAAACAAAATTTTAAATATAATAAAAAATAGTAAGACAGAGTAGAAATGACAAGAAGCAAGCAAAATTTTCTGTACTTCAAAATATATACACCAAATAACTGGCTATGGAAGAGAGACATTGTATGTTTCCACTTAACATATACAAACTGTCCACACTCTATGGTAGAAATTGAAAGACTGGAAGACATAAAAGCATTGAAAATTGTTATGGACACTAGAGACAAAGTGGAAGGAGAATGTGGGAGGAGAAGAGCACAGGAAAGAAAATTTGGGGGGGAAATAGAAAGGCAGGACATTTGTGGAACATGGATATGGTTTATTATCTGTTGATGAGGATGTGTATAATATTCTCACCTGGGTTGGACTGAGATGTATATCATGTTGGGTAAAGTCTCTTTATAATCTAAAAGCAATTGAATGTATAAATAATAATAATAAATATATTTAATTATACGTACAAAATTTTAAACTTTTAGCTAATCCTGAGAAGCACTTTAATAGGACATATTAAATTTTCAAAGATCATACAGAGTTGGCAAAACAACTCTTAACCTAATTTTCAAATGAAGAAATCAAAGTTTAGAGAAATTTAGTGTCTAGTCAAATTGTTAGTGAAGGAAGAGGCTGAAACTTGCACTCAGATATTTTGTCTCCAAAATCACAAGATTATCCCTTAGGGGAAAATCATAGTAGGCTACAACAGACATGTTGAAAATAAAGCATATAGACTTACAACCCAATTATTATCAATATTAGCCTACATATATCTTGTTAAATTAATTTAGTGAACTCTAGGGCTTCCAACAGCCTCACGAAAGGTGAAATATCTGTGCCCTTTTCCTTTTATCTGTTCAATATGTATCTTTATACCATAGCCTTCAGATACTCAAGAGAACTTTCTATTTCAATGAAAATGTTATATATCTGTACTATCCAAAATGATATCTAATAGTCTCATGTGGCTTTTGAGACTTTCAAATGTGGGTAATATAATTAAGTCATAGACTTTTTTATTTTATTTAATTTTAACTGGTTTTAATTTAAATTGCTATATATGGCTAATGACCTCTGTATTGAACAGTCTGGCTATAGACAATATGATATTATAGCTTCATGTTTTGAGACGTTTCTTCTAATACAAAGCAATAGGAAATTCAAATATAGAAACAATTTTAAAATAACATAGATGATGGCCAGCCAGTGGTGTGGTTAGGGCAGCTGGATTGCACATGCCAACTATGTAGGTCAAGTCCCGGACCTGGCAGCTTGAAAAACACACCAGGCATATGTGCATGCTTACCTAAAATTCTGAGAGGACAATGGAGAAGATATTGCAGTATGGCCATCTCCCCACCTTGGGGATGATTTCTTACTTTCCCACTCTCTCTTTTTCTCTGTGTGTCTCTCTCTAATGAACACATGCACCTCATAGCAAAACTAAAAATAAAAAAGTAAATAACACAGATGAAAAATAAAATAAGATGACTATCCATATAGCACAGGAATTGAATCAAAACACAATTCCATAGCAGAAAATATCCATAGGTCAGCCAAGCCTGGTATCTGCAGAGGCAGGTAGGAATTTCCAACTCAGAAAGAGAAACGAAACTGTACAGAGAGTTGATCCTTACCATTTTGGGCAATAAGACAAATTATCATATCAAAGGCTTGAACAAGTTTTGCAATTTGTGAAAAAACTGATTGAAGTTAAAGCTTATAATGAACAGTAATCTAGAAGCAAGCGAACAATCTAAACGCCAGGACATAGGCCAAGTAATAAAATAGCTTGGTGTCTGGACTTTCCACATTATCAGTATCTGAGAAACAGGAGCTCTAAGTTATAAACACAAGGCTTGATTCTGATTTGTTCATTCTGTAGTTTTTAGATTAAAGAAATGATAAAACTGCCAAAAAAGGGGTAAAGGTAGGTTAGAAAAGAAAATAATTACTTCTAATCAATAGAAACTTCTAAGTAAAGATTCAGAAGATATTATAAAATGACTGATAAAATGAAGATATGGCCATCTAAAAAAAATCTATAAAATAAGTTTATCTAGCATCCTTTGAGACCAAAAGGAAGAGAGCATTAAAATAGAATAAGAAACTATAAAATAAACTTTAAAAAGCGATACAAGAATGGGTAAATTAAAACAAAAACTAGAAACCCTGAGACATGATAACATTATTTTATTAAAACTGAAAAATTAATTATGAGGGGGACCAGCAGTTAGTGTAATGGCTATGTCACTGAACTCCCATGTAGTCGACCATGATTCGAGTCCCAGACCCTGTGGCTTAAACTCACATTTGTGCGTGCGTGCCCAAGATCCTGAGAGGAGAATGGAGGAGAAGGAATTGTGGTGTGGCCTTCCCCCCTGGGGGTGATTTCTCACTTTCTGTCTCTCTGTCTCTCTCTATCTTTCTGGTGAGTGCATGTGCCCTATAGCAATAAAAAAAATATTAATTATGAGGTAAATTCCTATCTTAAGTATTAAGAAAAAAAATCAGTTAATCCTAATATGATGTAGAATTATTCATCTAAGAGACGAAATCAGAACTTTAGAAAGCAGGTCAAAAACAATAGCTCAGAAGGTTATAACTTAATTGAACAATAATCCAAAACAGAAAGAAAAAAAGTAAAAACATAAAACAAAATGACATATAAAAAATCAAGAAACACAATAAACAAATAAAATCTGATAGTTCCTCTAATAAACACAACTTAAAAATGAGATGGAAGTGCTCAACAGTGGCATAGCTACACTTTTTGAGGCTGATTTACATGGGAAGGTTCTGAGTCCATATCTGGAGACCATCCTGAAAACATCAAGCTCACATATACCCATGATCTGGGCCAGCAGAGACTGCGAGCAGATCGTGACATGAAGGCCTTGTTAGGAATGCCCAATCTCTCTGTCTCTCTCAGTCATAGAAGGAAAAAAGAAAGAAACTTAAAAATAATGGAAAGTTCAACAAGTAATAACCAGTAACTAATAATAACTAACATGAAAATAGAATAACAAAGATTATTAATAAACAGGAAACTCACATAATAAAAATAGACTACAAAAAGATAATGATTATTTATATGTAAACATGTAAAAATGTTACCTCAAAATATGTAAAGAAATAATATGAGAATCATAAGGAACTGACAGAATTCACAAATAGAATTGGAGTTTATTCTTTTATAAATGGGCAGATTGCAACATCAAAAAATCAGTAATGACAGTATTTAAAGAACCAAATTTAGGCCCTGTCATGGAGGGAGGCACCCAGAGAATGCCACCACCAGGCTGGGAGTTGCATATGAGGCCTGGTTTTAATTCCTAGGGCAACTTGAACATACCAGATGCAGTTACTCACACCTGTCACCCTGGCTAGTTGGGAAGCTGGGACAGAAGTGTAACACAGTGGGACCCTGTCAAGAATATCTATCTCTGGGAATCAAGAGTTCCTCTCTCTGAGCCATCCTGTAGTGTCGTGGTGTTTAAAGTGGCTGCATCCTTGGGGCTAGCAGATGGTGTAGTGGATATTGCACTGGACTTCTACATAATAGACTGTAGTTCGAGTTCCAGACCTGGCAGCTTAAAATTCAACCTGGGTGCATATGTGTGTGTGCCAAAAATCCAAGAGGAGAATGGAGGAAAAGGGTTTGTAGTGTGGTCATCCCCCTGAAGGATGATTTCTTGCTTTCTGTCTCTGTGGTGAGCTCACATGCCTTATGGCAAAAATTTCTCTCAAAAATAAATAAATAAATAAAATAAAGTGGCTGGATCTTATGTGGCCAACAATGCAGATTGAGGCCCAGACCAGTGGCTTGAAAAATAGGCTGGGTGTGTGTGTATGTGCCCAAAAATGAAGGGATTGTGGCATGACCACTTCCTGGGGAGAGGTGTATTCTCTCTCTCTCTCTCCCATGCACCCTCTGGCAAAATGTTTTAAATAAGATAGAAAGAAAAGGACTACCTATCTCTGTCTCTCTTTCTCAATACCCCACAAAGGGAAGAAGAAAGGAGAAAAACACAATGGATAGACTCAAGTACGAAGACATGTAATTGAGAATTGAACACTCAACAAATAATCTTTTTTAAGCTTCAGTGAAACATTTTTAATATGTAGCTACTTTCAAAAGATGATTTATATTCACTTATTAATTATCAAAGGAAGACCCTGGCTTAATCTATTCTTTGTTAAGCCTGGACATAGAATAAAACTGTTCATACATATAAAGCTACTCTTTGACAGTATTTAAAGAACCAAATTTAGGCCCTGTCATGGAGGCACCCAGAGAATGCCACCACCTGGAAGGCTGGGAGTTGCATATGAGGCCTGGTTTTAATTCCTAGGGCAACTTGAACATACCAGATGCAGTTACTCACACCTGTCACCCTGGCTAGTTGGGAAGCTGGGACAGAAGTGTAACACAGTGGGACCCTGTCAAGAATATCTATCTCTGGGAATCAAGAGTTCCTCTCTCTGAGCCATCCTGTAGTGTCGTGGTGTTTAAAGTGGCTGCATCCTTGGGGCTAGCAGATGGTGTAGTGGATATTGCACTGGACTTCTACATAATAGACTGTAGTTCGAGTTCCAGACCTGGCAGCTTAAAATTCAACCTGGGTGCATATGTGTGTGTGCCAAAAATCCAAGAGGAGAATGGAGGAAAAGGGTTTGTAGTGTGGTCATCCCCCTGAAGGATGATTTCTTGCTTTCTGTCTCTGTGGTGAGCTCACATGCCTTATGGCAAAAATTTCTCTCAAAAATAAATAAATAAATAAAATAAAGTGGCTGGATCTTATGTGGCCAACAATGCAGATTGAGGCCCAGACCAGTGGCTTGAAAAATAGGCTGGGTGTGTGTGTATGTGCCCAAAAATGAAGGGATTGTGGCATGACCACTTCCTGGGGAGAGGTGTATTCTCTCTCTCTCTCTCCCATGCACCCTCTGGCAAAATGTTTTAAATAAGATAGAAAGAAAAGGACTACCTATCTCTGTCTCTCTTTCTCAATACCCCACAAAGGGAAGAAGAAAGGAGAAAAACACAATGGATAGACTCAAGTACGAAGACATGTAATTGAGAATTGAACACTCAACAAATAATCTTTTTTAAGCTTCAGTGAAACATTTTTAATATGTAGCTACTTTCAAAAGATGATTTATATTCACTTATTAATTATCAAAGGAAGACCCTGGCTTAATCTATTCTTTGTTAAGCCTGGACATAGAATAAAACTGTTCATACATATAAAGCTACTCTTTTCTGTAGACATTGCTAGTTTTTAATATTCCTACACTGAAAATTAAAATACTAACTTTTAAACATTAACAGGAACCTACTTTTGTTTTAATGATAAGAAATAAGATGGGTGAGAATGTTCTGTAGGAGGGAAAGTCTCATTTACAGACTAGTCAGAAATATCAGTTTCATTTCTACTCTAATTTCTATTCTAAAAGATAAGGGCATAGTTCAATCACTATAGTAAAAAATATCCAGCCTTTGGGGCCAGCAGCTGGAGTGGTGGTTAAGATGCTGGATTCTCACATGACCATCCATAGCCTGAGTCCCACAGCAGGGACACACCAGGAACACGTGTGTGCATACACAAAATCCCTAGAGGAGAATGGAGGAGAAGGGTTTATGGCATGGTCATCCCCCTGGGGGATGATTTCTCACTTTTCCTCTCTGTCTTCCTCTAGCAAGTGTATGCACCCTATGGCAACTCCCTCCCCCCAAAGAAAAAGAAAAAACAAAGTGAGAAAGGAAGAAAAAGAAATATCTAGCTTCCTCTAGTCATCCACACTCCTACCTTGATACTCTCAAGAACATTTAGATTTTTCCCCTGTAGTCCGTATATGATGGGATTGTGTGTGTTTGTGTGTGTGTGTGTGTGTGTGTGTGTGTTGTAAAAGTAACCAAGAATTTTCAGGGATCAACTAGACCTGTGTTAGAGATGACCATTATCCATCTTTAGGAAGTGACTCACTGTGATGAGGTGTATGACTGATACTCTAGGTATCAATGAGTTGGTCTATAGTGGATTGGATGGTATTTTTTATGTTTCTTTTTTGCTAAGATGATAATTTATTTCAGGAACATAATTTACCTACACAAAAGACAGGCACTAAGATAAATTTTCAGTACTCCATTCAATTATTGTACTTTTCACAACTCAGGCTTGTGTCACCAGAAGATGCATAATTAGATGTAATATGATAACTTGCTGATGTTTAATTTATTTCCACTTGGAGATACAGTCACATGTTGAAATTAATTATATTGAGTGAAATTAAAACACTATCTGAAGCTCACTACCTTCTTAATCCACTTTTATCTTACTACTCTGATGCAGTGGCTCACACATATACTGAATTCTAAAATAATTGTGTGACTTACTCATTACATTTATATTCAAAGATTTTACCAAGTCTGTACACACCTTTATTTCTTTTTTTGCATTTTTTTAATTTTCTTTTTCTTATTCTTTTTCTTAATTGCCAAGGGGGTGCATGTGCTGACTATATAGAAAGAAGGAAAAGGAGAAAACACCCTCAAATGGGATCTGGTCATGCCACAATCCCTTCTCCTCCATTTGTCCACCCTGTAGGGACTTTGGGCACTCATACACGTGTGTCAGGATTTGAACCATGTGATAAACCATGTGGGATCCAGCTCCCTCCACCACCAGGTCACATGGACAGCTTACACACAATTTTTTTTTTTAATTTTCATCTTAATTGCATTGAGATCCCTATCAGTGCTAGCATAATTAATTAGATATAAATAATGACATCTTCAAAAATCTGCTGAAAAATTATACAGGCAGTGGAATGCTATAGATTTATAGTACAATTAGTATGAGAATATTGGACAATAAATAAATATATAAGTTTATTTTCATCTAACCTTAAATTTGCCTTGCTCCTCACTCTATTAATATATATATATAGTCTTATGGCTTACCCTCAGTCCCTCTGACTTGGTTCCCTCTACCTACTCTTAAATTCCTTTATTCTATGCCTTGTTAGCATGTCAAAAACACTGGCCTAGCATGCAGTGAAATCTTCAGATACTGGTAAGCACGCACGCAAAGACTTGCTTGAATCACTGCTGTCCCTCCTACACAGGCTGATCCTCCTCAGCCACCTTCAATGCTCATCCCTGCTCTTACTGGCTACACTAAAGTCTGCCCTGAGTCTCTCACGTGCTGTGGTAGTTCTGTCTACTCACCAAGCCTAGCAAGTCTCCATGCCACCTGAGGCAGAAGTCTGCTATTCCATGGTATATGCATTAGATGTTTCAATCTGCACTGTCAAGGAAAATAGTAGAGATACATTTTTTATTTTAAAGAACCTCTCATGGTGTTTTCCCAAAGAAAGCCATGTCTAACAAAGATAGAGGAAGGAGAGAATGAAGTGGAAAGGGAGGAAAAGGGGGGATGGAAGGGGAAGAGGAAGAATGAAAGAAACAGAAATTAAAAGGAAAGGTCATATTAAAGGCTATTTGTCACTAGAGGTAAAATTGCCAAGAAAAAATTTTCTCTGAAAAAGATATTGGAAGTCAAGTCTGAATTGAAATTTCCCCTGTACATATTTAGTGAATTAGCCTGCTCCACTTGAGGAGTTAAGCAGGAAATAAGATCCGTACCATAATTTCCTCCTAGCAGTTCAAGGAGCTTGCATTGTTTACTTATGATTTATTGATGAAAGGATCAATAGCACTTTCTCTGTTTCTAGCTATTATTTCAACAAATAACAGTGTAACCTTGCTTGGATTCAATGTCCCAGACACAAAAGGAAACACAATTCATCAGTCTACCTTTCAACGACATTGTGTCCCAGCCTGGGTCTTTCGGGACAGAATACAGAGTCTGTGTGGTACAGAATGGGTTTCCACTATTCTTTTTGCTGGTATTAGTTTTGCACCCAGTATGGCAATATGCACTTCAAACACTTAGAAAAAATATAATCATGTGTAATTCAAATTAAGAAATTACTGATTTCATATAACTTTTGCCAATTAGTTAAGTTTACATTGCTTCATATATCTATATCTATATCCATATCTATATCTATATCTATATCTATATCTATATCTATATCTATATCTATATCTATATCTATATCTATATCTATATATTTGGAGAGGTTTTTGCTATAGGGCACGTGCTCTCACCAGAAAGACAGAGAGACAGAGAGACAGAAAGCAAGCAATCAACCCCCCAGGGGGGGTGGCCATGCCATAATCCAGGGGTCTTGAGCACACTGTACATGTGCCCAGCATGAGTTTAAGAACCGGGTCCAGAACTGGAACCATGGTCAACTACATGGGAATCCAGAGACATAGCCATTATGCCAACTGCTGGTTCCCATATAAAATTTTCCAGATGATTATTTTAAGATTGGTTATTGACAAATATCAAACTTTTAAAGTTATGAGTTAATTTTATATCTAACATCTCTCTACATCATACAGTCTATCCTTCACTATTGTAAGTTTTTTTTTTCAATTTCCATTACCATTTCCGAATAATTCCACTTAGCTTTATTTGAGAAAAATTTTATTTTCAAATTTATTGACACACTTTATGTTATGACTAAGCTTTCATAGATAACACATAGAGTCATAGAGAAATGCAGCAAGTCAATGATAGAATAGCAAACCCAAGCCAGTTCACTGACATAGTAGTTAAGGTCCTGAATCCCATGTGGCCCATTGTGTAGTTCAAGTCCTGGACTCTGTCTGCTGCTTGAGAAATACATGGGGCATGCATGCCTAAAATCCCGAGAGGAGAATGGAGGGATTGTAGAGTGGTCATCCTTCTAAGGTAAGAGTAAGATCTCTGGTTAGGTAGATAGGGTAGATAATCTGCAGAAAAGAAAGTACAAGGCAAGATGGAGTCACAATGGCTATTTCCACAGCCAAAAGCTGGCTGCATCGGGATTCAAACATACTGTAGATAAGGGCAACAGATTCTATTTAGTAACTCTATTCTAACAAGAAATACAGAACACTATGGTCTGCTGTCCACATGAAGAACAGAGAAATAAATCACTCAGACTATCATGTAACTATTTCTAAAGCCCACTTCCTTATCAGAAAGTCAGCCCATTACTCAGACTGCTAAATAAAAACTCTGCACCTCCAGCTCTTCTTCAGCAATCCACTTGGGCCCCCTTTCACTACATTGGAAGCTTTTTCTCCTAACCTAATAAGCGTTGCTTACTATCCTCTCCACTTGTCTGTGTCTCTAATTTTTCATGAGCAATAACAGGAAACAGCACAGGTGTTGAGTCTGATCACCCAGCACTCACACATCAATTCCTGGGGGAGGCTTTGCTACTTTCTCTCTCCCTCTCTTTCTCTCTCTCTCTTTCTCTCTCTCTCTCTCTCTGGGAAGTGCTCATGCCCTAAAGCAAACTAATAATAAAAAGAAGAAATAAATAGCAAAGCCATATAAAGAAAGGAAATACAGGTTCTTTAATTGCCCAATCATAGAGAAATGATGGGATAAATTATGTGAAATTAACCCAGTTAAATATTTTGCAGGTATTTTAAATATCCATTTATAATAATGTGGAAAAATCATGATATCTATTGGGGAGATAAAAAGCAGAGTTTGGTGCTGATTACACACAACTTGAAAATTCCTAAATAAAGGATGAGATAAAACAGTAGACAGAAACATACTAGAGATTAAAGACACTGCCTTTGGTAAGATTTGGAGTGGTTTTTTTTTTTTCTTAGTTCTCTTTTTTGTATTTTCCAAATGTTTTATAATTTTGAAATATGTGCAACTGAAAATATTCAACTATTAAAAAATAACCAAACTTTGCCATTTGTAGCAAAATAGATGAGCCTGGAAGAAATATGCTAAGTTACATAAGATAGGCATTAAAAGACAACTACCACAAGTTCTCATTCTTTTGTAGAAAGTAAAAAATTTGATTGCACAAAAGTGGAAAGTGGAATGTGGGAAACCAGAATCTTGAAAAGGGAGAGGTGTAGGAAGGGTAGGGAGAACTTGGTTAACAGACACAAAATTGCAGTTAGATAACAGGTATGCATTCTAGACTACTAAAGCACGGCAGGCAAACTATAGTTAATAACAATTTAATATATAATACAAAAGCGCTAGAAGAAAATATTTCAAATAGTCACAACGAAATGTAATAATACATGTAAGAAGGGGACATGTTTATTGTCTTGATTTGGTTATTACTTTTAAAATTTTGCCAGAGAGTATATGCACTTGCCATGGTGAGAGAGAAGGAAAGCAAGAAAGCACCGCCCACCACCACCATGGGTAATGGTCATGCCACAACTTCTTTATTTCTCCCCCCTTTCAGGATTTTGTGCATGTATGCCCATGCACCTGACTTATTTCTCAAGCATCCAGGTCCAGGACTAAAGTGGAATCAAATCACCTTAACCACTCGGTCATGGACTAGCCCACTGATTTGATTATCACAAATGGTGCATATGTTTTGAAAAGTCACTGTGTACCCAATAAATATATGCAACTATTATATGTCAGCTAAAAACTGTAATTTTTTAAATATCAAATCAAAAAACACCAAAATGTTTTAAAAATGAGAAATTGCCCAGCTTTTCTCTTTCCTCTCAATCTGATCACAATATAGCTTTATTATGTTTTTTTTTTTTAAGTTCATTTATTTTTTCCATGAGTGACAGTGATGGAGAGAGAGAGGCACTCCCTACAGGATCTTGACCCCACAATCTATCCCCATCTTAGCCCCAGATCATGGGCATGCAAATACCCCCCAGTACTCAGGAAGGCCTCAGGTGAACCCAGAACCTTCTCATTTGAGTCAGCTTCACAAAAAGCCACATTTTACTGTGGTGTCGCTGTTGAGCCTGCTTTAGTACTTTGTACCAGTGACATTTTCTAATTAGACAAGTAACTTCACAAAGTGAGCATGCAAATTAAAAAGCAAATCATTATTTCAAATGACCTCTTGTTTTGAATTCTTCACTACTAGTGTAAATAATCTAAAACTAACATTTAAAAACAATCTTTTCTCTAAGGGCCAAACTACTAAATGTTAACAAATAAGTGTTCATTTAAAAAGCCATTTCAACTATTGTTACTTGGGAATTCTGCCAGTTTAGCTAAGTACTAAGTGAGTAATGATTTATATGTTTAATGAATTCATATAAGGACTAATTTTTTGTAGAACTGTGATTTAGCTGAATTTGTTAAATTTTGCTGTGTTAAAAAAGAAAAAAGTTATCATAACCCAGTTATTGTTTTCAGTTTTTCATTTTGTTATTTTTTAAATAATCATTAAATGAGAAACTACTCTTTAAAATATATTTAGGTCCTTCCCAGGTAAAACAGTTGACTGCTAATATCAAATGAGTTCTTAATTTAACCAAGAGGGGGGGAAATGCAATATAATTCACCACCATCGTCAATTATCTTAGCTATTTTCATATACTCACGACCATAACATGCAATTTAAAAAGAAATAATAACAATAAAAGAATTGACAAACCACAATTTAGTTCTTGACAGAATACAAAAATTTTCAGGGATAACTAAGATTAGACTCTTTTCCAAATAGTTTAAAACAGTTGAGAGACTAGCAGATATCATAAAGGTTATGTTGCTGGACTCTTATATGGTTGATTGCGGTTCAATCCCAGACCCGATGGCTTAAAAAGTCAGGCACGTGTGCATACGTGCCCAAGATCCCAAGAGGAGAATGGAGGAGAAGGGATTGTAGCATGGCCATCCCCCCGCACCCCGGGGGGATGATTTCTCACTTTCTGTCTCTCTATCTCTCTGGCAAGTGCATGTGCCCTAGAGGAAAAATTTCTAATTAATTAATTAATTAGAATAAAAATGAACAAAACAAAACAGATGATGTGTTCGGCCAGACTAGGTGGCACTGTTGGTAGCAAACAGTAAACAGCAATAGTTACTGTTATTAGCTTCAGATCTCTTTTTGTGGGACTTAATGTCCCTTTTGTCCTGGATTTACAGTGTATCTTCCCTCATCATGTTTATATGTACCCTCGAAGAATATATGTTTTGAAAAGTGTTAAATTATCCTTTTTTTACTTAACCTCTGTCAATTTTCTAATGTTTCTTTTAAAAAATTTTCTATTGATTTGCAAGCTATATATTTAGTATTTCAGTTTTTTGTTGTTGTTGTCATTAAATTCTTATAGTGCTTCTTTTTTGTTGGTTTTTTTTTTTCTTTTTTGTTGGTTTTTATCCTACAAAAGAAGCATTATTCAGTTCATTCTGAAAACACTGGCAAAATGAATTTCAGTTGTAAATACACAGATAGAAGCTTCAAAGTATAAAGTTGTATGTACCAAAATTCCAAATAATATTTGTAACAATAACTTACAAATGCAAACTAATGATAAACTACAATTTCACAAACTTGTAATCATTTTGCAGACTAATCAGCCCTTCTCTTAGGCAAAGTGTTCTTTTGATGACAAATACATTAACAGATACACAGTAGAATAAACTATTTCCAGGCCATACCAAAAAAAGGGTTTTATTTATTTTCTTATAAACATAATTTTATCATTTATAGTCTTCAAAAATTATTTTCACTTTGACTTTTATTATTTGATAAAGCATGCATGAAATAATCTGAAGACCAGTTCAATAGACACTTTTATGCAGACATAACTATCTTATTTTTTTTTCTTACACCCACCACCTGCTCTCTACCAACCACTTAACCACTTTCCCACCTTACCATCTCTAGTATCCACACCCATATTCTCCACCATCATATCGTCAGATCTCCCAACCTTTGCTATAAAGTGCAGACACTCAGTACAAATTGAGTGGGGATTATAATACGTATCTTTCAAAGTCTGGCTCACTTTACTCAATATTAAGTCTTCTATATTTATCCATTTTAAGTTGAGCAATAGTATTTCATTGTTTCTTGTAGCTGTGTAATATTCCATTGTATATATGTGCCACAATTTTCAACCCCATCATCAGTTTTTGGACACTTGATTGATTCCATGTTTTAGCAATTATAAATAATACTACAATAAACATGGATGTACAGATGTCTTTCTGACTGAGTATTTAATGCTTTGGGTAGATACCAACAAGTGGGATTACTGAGTCATATGTAAGTTTTATCTGTAAATTTTTGAGAAGCCTCCATATTGTTTTCCACAGAAGTTGGACTAATTTATAATCCCACCAACAGTGTAAAAGAGTTCCGTTTTCAGTACGGTCTTGCCAACACTTTGGGTTCTTATTTTTTTGATTCTAGCCACCCTAACTGGGGTTAAATGATCCCTTATTTAGTTTTAATTCTCATTTCCATTAAGACAAGAGGCTTTGAACATTTTTTTTCATATGGCTCTTGGTTATTCATCTGTCATCCCTGGAAAGCTGTCTATCCATTTGCCTATTTTTTAATTTGATTACTATTTTTTAATGGATGAGCTACTTGATTCCCTTATATAGTCTAGATATCAATCCTTTGTCTGAGGAATAATTTGCAACTCTTTTCTTCCATTCTGAGGATAGTCTTTTTCATTCTAGCTATAGTTTTCTTTTCTCTGAGGAAGCTTTGTAGTATGATGTAACCCCACTTGTCTATTTTAGGGTAGTTCAATTTTCTTTAATGATTAAGAACTTTACAGTCTAAGAATCTTCTTTTGAACATCATCAGCTGTCCTTTCAGGTGTAGAAATTGGAGAAGATTGAGCTTTTGATCTTCTAACTACAGCATGTGCTCCAGAAATTGTTTTACCACACATACACATTCTCTACATATCCTCCTCTTCAGGTGATTTGTCTTTTTCCCTGAAAGCAAATATAGAAAATAAAATCTGTTAATTAAAATAGCTTTATTGAACTCATGTGATAATAGATTTGAAGTTAGACTTAAATATCTTAATAACTGACACATATTAGCTATTTCTAAATGTTAATTCTGTGCCCATTAGGACAACTTAGGTGCTTTCAGAAGGGGAAATTAAGATAATTTTTTAATGTTAAAAATGAAAGATTCAACAATAAATTCACCATCAATTTTGGCTGTGCAGGAAAATTGAATTTCTCAGCCTGAGGATTGTGCTATATTTTTTCAAAGTCTTACAAGTTTTCTGGGATTTTTTAACTTTTCTATTTTAAAAGTAAGCCTTAAAACTAAATTGAATAAATTTAAAGGCAAAACTATTCTTTCAGTGATAATTAGCATATATAAGACTTTTCAGATGTATAAGCCTTTAGTTTTATTCTTGGCCTTATGAATTTACTTTAAAATTTCTGATATGTTATATTGTCTTATACTAAATTAGATAACATATTGACTACTAATAGAAAATAAAATTAAGATCACAGTGTAAGGAAACTGCTGTTTTAGGAATTCAAGACAACAAGATAGTACAGTAAAAGTCTTATTTGCATAAAGCCCAAAGCATAATATTGAATTCCTTTAAGAAAATTTTTGATATTAATGGGCTCTAAGAATTAGTAACAATAAAATTTAGAACTAGAATGTGCCCTTTACCTTTATGATGAAACACCGTATAGGTAGAAATTTATCATAAAGAAAAGTTCTCTGGGATTCCCATTGTCTTTTGTTAAGTGATAACTTTACATTAAGTAATGAATGCTGTTTCTAGAATTTCTCTAGCTATATCTATCATTGTTTTAAGGCTTTAGCTTCTATTTACTATTTTTCAAACTGGTAAACCTTGGAATTTTCAGGGATTAATTAGAAAATTTCTAAATATTTACATAAGATCTGTGAGTCTCAAGTTTTCCTGATGGTAAGAATCATCTGAAGTATTAAAAATATAATTAGCTCATCTCCTTAAGTTGTACATGCTATATTCTTGTATTCTCTCGTGCAGACTCAGGAAAGAATACAGCATGTACAACTCAAGGATTACTCCAGGTAATATTTTACTGCCAAACATGTTTGGCAAATATTACATGGAAGAAAATGGGTTCTCAAGTCTATTTATTCATTTCTTTATTTTTTAAGTTGACCTGCTGGTCCCCAGGTTCTCAAGTCTAAAACGCAGAGGAGTTGAACTTCTTCCCAAAAGTCAGAAACAACCATGACAAACATTAGGCTCCATTTAACTGTATTAACTACAGCCCTATTCCCATCTACTTCCAAACTCCATCCAGCGCCATAAGTATCTAATCAACTTAAGTATATCATGCCACAGGGTGCTGGTTATTTACATTATTTTGAAACAAATATGCTTGTTTATGAAACAATTTGCAATTCTATTTCTTTATAGAGAATTTTCCACATCTAAATGGAAGTGTCCTCACTGTGCATGAAAGAGTGAGTTGAAGATTAATTTAATAAACTGAAATATTTCAATTTTAGGGCACTGCTAAATTTAAACAGACAATAGAGACCATATTTGAGTTTGGCACACTTTAGGAAAAAACTGAACATTTTAGCTCCAATGAGAAATCAAACTCTTCAGCTTGAATCAAAACAAAGGAACAATTTTATATTTTTCTTAATGCTAGTTCAGACTGATACCGTGCTCTGGGCCTGTGCTTAAAGTTTTTAAAAGGCTTGGAGGGTCAGCCCTGTAGCCAGATCCCACTTAGCTGACCAAGACAGAGTATGGTCCTGGCAGCTTGAAAAATACCCAGGGCACATGTGTTTATATATGTCCAAAATCTTGACAGAATTAAGAAACAAAGGAAAAAGGATCGGGCATGATCATGCCTCAGTGGGAATTGCTTGCTCTCTCTCTCTCTCTCTCTCTCTCTCATGCCCTCTGGCAATAATTAAAATGAAACAAAACAAAACAAAACAAAACCTGGAAAAAATGGATACATGAAGTAGCCCGTTGATTTTATTCATTCTTGTCACTTACAGGTTTTTAATCACCTGTCCAAAGGCCAATGAAGCTAACACCATAACCCTAATGGCTGCTTTTAAACAGATCACAGAGTCTCCTGGAAATGTAAAGCTAATAGCTTAAAAAGACTGGGAAGTACTACTCCTGTGACTGCTATGTGGCCAAGTCAAAAAATGAAGCTCCATACCTGCTTCTTTATATTCATGGTTAGGTAGGAAATTAAAGTGAGTTGACCACCTCCATCGTCTGCCTCCTTCCCACCTGGGCAATCTTACCTCACTGTAATTTCCCTTCACTTACTCATCCTCTAGATGCACTCTTCATTTTCAAGCCTGAATCTTGTTCACCCTTAAGACTTCAACCAAAGTTATATGCCTAGAGAGGCCTTCTCTGATGTGGTTACATAAAATAGCCACTTCCGTCTACTTTCTGTGACACCCCACTATTTTTTGTTTCATAGAATAGGGGCATAATCTGTCTTGTTTACATCTATATATCCTGAACGTAAAATGATCCTTGGATCACAGAAAATGCTCAACAGAAAAGGAGTTAATGAATTAAAAAATGAACTAGTACATCTTCCCCATATCTGGTATTCTTCTAGACATTAGAAACTCAAAGTTGAATCAGATATGGTGAACTCACAGAACTTACTGGAGCAAAAGAATGTTAGATATATTTAGAATCCAATGTCTGCATTTTACAAAGATCACCATGGGTGAGTAGAGTATGAAAATGGATTTTTAAAAAAGTTAGACTATCGGCAGGTTGAGTATGTTAGAGGTTATTGCAGTAAAGAAAGATTATGAAAGATCTGATGGAGGAAAAGAAAAAAGGACAGATCTCAAATATGTTTAAGAATGTGAAATAATTGGCTGTAAGTAACAAGATGAAGACGAAGTTTTGTTCTTATGAAGGTACCACATTCACAGTGACATTCACTGGGAGAAGAATACAGTAAGAGATCCCTGTTATTGTGAAAACATAGGGGAAGGGAGAAATAATGTGTTAAGACTAACATGTTGAGTTTGAGCTCTCTTTCAGGTACAAAAGTTGAGATATTTTGGGGACAGTTAGACATATGTATCTGAGTTTTGTTTGTTTCTTTTGTTTTTGTTTTGTTTTTTTAGAGAGAGATTTTTGCTATAGAGTGTATATGCTCTCCAGAGAGACAGAAAGGGAAAAATCACCCCCTAGGGGGCATGGCCATGCCACAATACCTTCTCCTCCAGTCTCCTCTTGGGATCTTCCAAATGCACACACATGTGCCAGACATAAGTTTTAAGTTGTCAGTTTCAAATTAGAACCGCAGTCAACTACATGGGAGTTCAGCGATATAACCATTATGCCATCTGCTGGTCCCTATGTCTGAGTATTAATGACAGAGTTAAGGGTTGGAAATTTAAATTGGGTGTCTTTGGTACATAGAGAGATACTACTAGAAACTATAGGTAGAAAAGAAAGGAGACAGAGAACAATAATAGAATAAAATACATAAGAAGGTCAAGGACTAAATCCGAAAAGTGTACGTGCACACTGGCGCTCACAGCCACACGTGTGAGGGGGTGGCTGGCTTAGCATTTGTGAAAAGAGGAAAAAATTTCCACTGCACCTGGTTAAAGCAGTTGCCCATAACAGCATAATTATAAAGTAGAACAGTCCCCTTGGGAAAACCATGTGCTGAATGGAAGAGTTGGAATAGAGCCACACACAAACTACTGAATATCCTGGGTGCCCATACATAGCATAGCCTTTGGTAATTGTCATCCTTTATGGGGGAAAAAAAAAAAAAGGAAGAGAAAAGAAAAAGAAAAAGAAACAAAACTGACATTTACCAAAAATGTAAATTTCTTTCCTAAGAAAAGAAAGAATTGTCAGAATAATTGGGTGGGCTATAAAACAGAAAATTGGAACTAGTAGATGGCATAATGGTTATGTCACTGGACTCTCACATAGTCAGCTGTAGTTCAACTCCCAGACCTGGCTGCTTAAAACTCACACCGGACATGTGTGAATGTGTGCCCAAGATCCTAAGAGGAGAATGGAGGAGAAGGGATTGTGGCATGGCCATCCCCCCCAGGGGGGGGGAGATTTCATGCTTTCATTCTCTATCTCTCTCTCTCTGTCTCTCTGGTGAATGCACATGACTTACAGCTAAAACCCCTCAAAAAAAAAAAAAAAAAAAAAACAGAAAGAAAGAAAGAAAGAAAAGTAGAAAATTAAAAGCCTGGTAGCACAGCCATAAAACATGATGTTCTGTAAGGCTTATTCACCCGAGAGTGTTCTGTGTTCATGTCCAGAAACCTCCCTGAGTGCACTGGCTACACCAACACCTGTGATCCAGAGCTAGCTGAGCTGAGGGATAAATAGCTACTTTGGGGGCCTGTTGTGGGTGCTGTCTCACTCTGTTTATTGGTCTGACTTTTCTCTTTCTACCTTAATCATTTAAGAAATAAAGTTAAAAAAGAAAAAAATGGAAAAGGACAGGAGTTTTAATTCTGTGTGCAAACGTGCATCTGACCTTCCCTCTCCCAAG
The DNA here is from genome assembly GCF_000334495.1 of Tupaia belangeri chinensis. NCBI lineage: Eukaryota > Metazoa > Chordata > Mammalia > Scandentia > Tupaiidae > Tupaia > Tupaia belangeri. Next base: position 786,540 of record NW_006204238.1, read on the forward strand.
TTCTAGAACTACCTATATTTGAACTATGAATGTTAGAAGGGTACAATATTTACCAATGTGTCTCACGATTGCCTTTTCACTTTAAAAGCAGGAACAGTAATCACTATCACTGTGCTTGGCATTGTAGTTCCTGGTAAGATCTGATGTTCAGTGCACCCTTTGGATTTTCTCCTTATTCGAGAAGTGAGTTAGAATTTTTTGAAAATGAACAAATTGAATCATGTCAGATGTGAGAAATCTAGCATTCTAGAGTTACTTGCAAATATTCACACCCCACCAATGTTATCAGGGTTCGAATAATCTTTTTGGACTTAAAAATATTTTGGAGCCCCGGTGGTGTAAAGGAGGCACAATACCACAGGACCGGGACCTTACGAAGACCTGAATTGGGCTCTCAAGTCTCCCTGTACCCTCTGGGCTCAAGGGCACGCCCTGTGATCATGGCTACCTGGGAAGGCCTGGGGGGGAAAGTTGCATGTAAAACCCTCCTAGGACTGCTGATCTTTCTCTTCCTCTTGCTGCTCCTCCTTCCTTCTCTCTCTCATGAAAAAAGAAAGTAAAAAACAAATAAATAAAACATAAAAACTTGGCAAAATTATCTGAGTAACTCAATAAACAGACGCTTGAGGAAAAAGTAAGTTTATAAACAAACCCCTTTATCTTAAAACTGTTATAAAATATAAGTATTAGCTAATCCTCTATGAAGTAGCTATTATAATAAATATCTCATTAAAAATGCATTATAATCTAATTGCCAAGGTGGAGTTTCTAATTTTATATCATAGTATTGGTAAATTGAGAAATAATCGGACAAGTTCTATTTTTTTTTCCCCTAACAGCCTTTTAGATTTTCAAAGAAAGGCACAGGCAATACGTGGCTCTGTTTTTCATTGTTCCCTCTTTTCCAATAATGTTTCATCTTTTTAAGATGCTGGACATATGCACATACATGTTTTCGGAAGACAAGTGCATCATTCTGTATCTAACTGATCATTTATTTTCTCATTCTTTCCTTGACTAAACTATAAACTGCCATGTTTTTTCCTCTCTTATCAGGAAGCTCAGAAGTTTCTAAGCTTGATTTTAGTCCATTAATTTAGTTTTAATCTTTAGTAGCACTGAATATAAATACCCTTTAGAGGCTTCTTCTTCCTTGTTTAGAAACATAAGATGAGTACTCAGTTTCTAGTATTGCTAAGATGAGTTTTCTTTTTGGTGTTAAGAAAACACTTTTTTAAAAGAATGATGAATATATGCTAAAGAAAAGTTGGAAGCAAAATGATACTTATAAATGCACCACTGGTCATGTAAATTATCTTGTATATACAAGTGGAACACTTTGTTGCTATTACACTAACGATGTCCATAATGATTTATGGGTATTGAAGCATATTTTGAGTGAGCAAATATAAATTATAAAGCAAATGTAGGGATATGATAGGGGGTGGGAAGGAGACCGGAAGGACATTTTTCAAATAGGAAGAGTAGATAACTTCAAGGAGTAGAAATAGGAATGATTATTGCTCTTCTTAAAATTTTAATAGTATTTATAGTTTTAACAAAAACAGCAAAGCTACTATTTAAAAATGACAGTAAAAGGGGGAGAAAATGGCCATGGCTGTCAATGGAACAGATATGAGAGGTCTTTGTAAAGTTCATGCAAAATAAATACCATGAAAATACTGTATATGAATATCAAATATTTTTAAAGAATCATTTTATTTAACTTTATTTATTTACTCATCTATTAATTAATTTATTTTATTTTGACCAGGGTGGGACAGAGTGAGAGAGAGGGAAAGTGAGTAAGCAAGTGGCAACGTTCAAGACTCAACTTGAACCATGGTCGACCATGTGGGAGTCCAGCACCCTTAACCACCATACCACCTGCCAATCCCAAATACCAAACATTTTTTTGCACCAGAATAAACTAGCTTAATTCCATTTCCAAAAACTTTTTGAAGTCCCCACATGTAATTAGTATATAGTCATACAAATATTGAATAAACAGAGACAAAAAATTTGAAAAAGAAATAGGCAATTTTGTCATTACAGGTTATTTCCACAGTGTCTTTTTCTAATACATTTTGTCTTATATGCTAATGGAATTACAACCAGGTTTTTGTTATTTATTGTTAGTTCTCTTTTTTTATATCATTATTACAATTTGCTTTTATGTAAGTTCTTCATAAATCTTATCTCTTGTTTCATCCCTTTGATCTGTTCTAATGCACTTGCTTCTCTTTAGGTAGAAAGTAAGACAGGTAGAACTTTAGGTAGAACCATCACTTTGTTGACAGTTTAGAGAAGGTAGTTTAACATAGACTTTGAACTTTCACACAACTTAGTTTAGCATGGTCTTCCTTCATTTTTCCTTCTTTGTTTTTAATCACGTAACCAAGCCAGTCAATGAGCAGCTAGTCCTGTTCCAGATGGCAGGCTTACAGCAATTCACTAGCCAGTCTGTTTGCCCATGTTCTGCCTGCCATCAAATTTATACGGGCTAGCTCCAGCTGCATTTCCATGTAACTCTGTTATGATATATTTTGGCAGATCTCTGATAGTAGTCTAACCTTCTATCAAAATGGCTCTAAACAAACCCAGGATTTCCTATTAGACTTATCACCTGTCCTATCTACTCCTGAACTCAGACAAAACCCTCAAATTACAGACGTGTTGTTTTGTTTTGTTTTGTTTTGTTTTTGGTTCTACAACTACTTCTGGTTAGCACTTAACCCTTTCTCCAACATTTAAGTTTATCTCAGTAATTCTGACTCAAGAGAAGAAAAGCTATTTTGAAAAAGTGGCACTGGAGCTGGAACATGAAAGGAAAAAAAGTAGATGAATTCATCTCCATCTAAGAAAGGAAGTTGAGGAAAGGCATGAAGTCCGCCCTATTGAGCCAGAGCAGAATTTTATGGGTACTTTTTAAACACTATCATTGCCTAGGCCCCAACAAAATGGGATAAAATAAAGATATTAAAAATAGAGTGAGAGAATTTTTGTTTGTTTGCTTGTTTTGTTTTAGGTTTTTACCATAGGTTGTGTGTGCTTGCTGGAGAGAGACAGAGAGTAGGAAAGTGAGAGACCACCCTCCGGGGGGAATGACTATACTGCAATCCCTTCTCCTCCATTCTCCTCTTGGGATTTTGGGCACATACACACACACACATATATACACACACACATGTGCTTGGTGTGATTTTCAAGAGGTTGAGTCCTGAACTCCACCCATGGTCAGTCATGTGGGATCTAGTACCTTAACACTGGCCTGAACATGTATTTTAGCAGAACTTGTTGCAATGGTAGAAAATAACAGCTACTTTGTATTAAATATTACCTGCTTGGCAGCATGCAGGGTACTTATTAATACCAATATTATCTTAATTAGTCCACATAGACTAATGAAGTGAATACTATAATTAGCACCATTTTATAGAGGGAGTCTAACAGCTGGAATTTGAATCCAGATCTTTCTTAATCAAGAGCACTAGCCTTTATGTTAAATTGTTTAGGCAAGCCATGACATCATCTGGCACCCTGGGAATCGAAGTCCTATTTCTCACATTGCTTCTACAGGAAAATAGGTTATAACTTCCAAAAAATTAACTTTCAAATGAACTTCTATAACACAACCTATTTGTAACTAGATGAACCCTCCTATGTAGTTTAAAATGTCCACTCTATGCAAGATGATATTTTATACAGAAAGAACAAAATTATCAGATATCTGAAGTCTTAAGTCTTAATATGTATACTTGCATAATGTATTTACTAATTCTAATCAGTTTGGAGAAAGTAATTGAGCTCTATTTACATACCTTTTTTTTTCTTTTTCATTAATTCATACTTCAACAGATATATCTTGAGGCAATAATATCTACAAAATAAATCATCCAAAAAAAAAGGGCATTAAAATATAGTCACACTGCATGAACTTATCATTCACACTTACCATTCACAACCAGTTTAGGTTCTGATTTTCTAAGAGCTTTTTACTTTTAAAGACTTTGCTAGGTCAGCTTCTCTAAAAAAATAAATAAATAAACTTTTCTTCCTTAAATGATATGTAAATTAGACTTTCCCATCTAAGAACCATACATAAACACACATACAATCACATTAATAGTATTCCCTTTAAGTAGCCAGAAGTTCCCCAGTCAACAAATATTTCTGGATATCCTCCAAGGGGTTAGACTAAGAGCAAAACGCTGTGCTAACTTCTGGAATCCCGTTTGTGGTACAGGACGCAGGTCTACTTGCTTCAGCAATATCTAGTCCTCTAAGTTAAGGCAGTCCTCTAAAGGAGACAACTACATCCTTGAACATAGACCTTCACTCAGACAAAGCCACTACTTAAAAAGTGATAGATTGAATATTCCTCCTATTTTCCTATTGTTGATTTAAATGCATACCCCAAAATAGTAAATGTCAGGGAATGTGGGATTGTACACTGCAAGTACTAACTACTTCCGAAAAATAATTATTGCCAGAAAGATTGCCAAGAGAATTATTTTGGCATAAACTTACAGCCTTCAATGGGAAAATACAAAACTCCAATGTTTTCCTTTAAATTATCAGTATAACATTTTATTTTTACTAATCTAGCATTTGCATAAAAGCTTTAGTAAACTTTTAATTCCAGGGTTTTATGTTTATGGTGATATTTCTCTAGCACTAAAAGTAAGTACTAAATTATGAGAACTATATATTTGTACAATTCAAGGGATTCTCTTTTTCATCCATTCAAAACACTCATAATTTTGTAAAATTTGCCACCAGATCACAAGTCCTTACTATAGCAAGGAAGGAAAAAGGGTAATTGACTTCTATGCTGTTAATTAATTAATGTCACATTTAGGTCCAGAATATTTCAAATTGATTTATTGACACCTGATGGAGCTTTTATTACTAATAAATGCAAACATGATACTATTTTGAATTTGGTCATTTAACAATTTGCAATGGTAATGGAAAAGCACTGCATGACTGATTTATTGCTGAAGGACTTTATTCAAGGAACTCAAAAAATATAAGCTTTTGCTACATCTGGTATCTGCTTGTAAAACAGGGCAAAGCTGAGTTTGCTGAACTCAAGGGAAAGTAGAAGAATCACAGAAGTCCAAAGTGAGAGGCGCTATGTTACGGTGCTAAGGAATGGGAAACAAAAATGAGATTACCTAGGGTCAAATGCCATAATTACCATTTCCTAGCTCTGTGAACATGGACCCTCCCCATCCACTTCAAATAGAGAATAATAGCTTAAAAAAGGAGAATTCACATAAGGCATTTAGGCCAGTGCCTGGCAACCATAAAAGTCAGTATATACAACCTACCACAAAATAAGCATGTTGCTGGCAACATGGAGGGATCATGTCCTTTATGTTTCAAAACACCAAACACAGGTCTTATTATTACTCCATCTAATATGTGGCTTTTATTAGGTTGAAGGAAGGAAGGAAGCAAGGAAGGGGGAAGAAAGGAAAGAAAGAATGAAAGTATAAACAAAACTGGGAAGGAAAGAAAGAGTGAGGAAAGGAAGGGAAGGAGGCAAAGATTACTATGGAGACTAGAGACTGTGGGAGAAGGGTGGGAAATAGAAGAGAGTGAGGAAAAGGGAATCAAGGGAGAAAAAAGAAACAAAACATTTGAGGGACACAAAAATGGAAAATTATCTGTTGATGATAATATGTATGGTAATGCCTTTGAACCGATATATAGTGTATTCATGATGAGAAATCATTTGGTGTGCTGTAATGACAAACAGTGATTGAATATAAAATAATTTTTAAAAGATTAACCTTAAGTGAAAAGTTGATAACGTAGAATACTTGTTTCGACCCGTGTTTAACAATTCTGTGGATATTATAAAAATGCATAACTAATTAGATGAATATTTATAAGCAGCTATATTTGCCTACAAACATATCTCAATTTTTCAGTGGCTAATTATGAAAACTGTATATTATCTAGTAATTTTATTGCTACTTCTTCTCTGTGTCCATCTTATGGCTCATGCAGTTGCTGTCAGGAAAATAAAGCTAAGCCAGACTTCAGTTCATTAGCATATATTTAGTGAGTGCCTCTTCCATCCATGGCACTGGGAATGTCCCTGTCTACAAGGGAAGGGAGACTTGTTTAGGATGTGGGAGAAATTGAACCAACAAAATCTTGTGAGGGAAATTGAACAAAGACATATGCCATGCCTTTCTGAATAAGTCAGATTGATTCTAAATACTTAATAATAGTTAAAGTTTCAAAACAAGAAAAGTTCCAGTTAAATAACCATCCTCAGATGAAATATATTTGTTTTATTAACATTTCCTTGGGCATTTTTCTTCCCTAGCACTCCTCTGACCTCCTTAAAATCTGCCTGCACTTTCCATTTTACAAAATTGCTCCTCAGGTAAATTTCCAGTACTACATCTCCAAAGACAAACAGAGGTGAAGAATATGTTTCCCAGTAAAATAATACTTTTATCAGCATTATGAGTTAATTTTTGCTCATATAAGCTATCTTTAACATTGTAGATGGCTTTGTTTCACACATGCTACTGACTGATTTATCAATATACATCAGGAAAGCACTCACGTACTTGCATAGTGTACACACTATCTTTCGCCATTCTGATGGACCACATTTTGTGTCCTGCTTATGCAGTTGGTCTCTATATATTCTATCAAAACATATTTGAGATTCATGTCAAGGCTTTAGAAAAAGCAGTGAGCTTAAAACTGAAAATATCTGGATTTGCATGATTGGATTCACCTTACTAGCAATGTAGCCTTAAGCAAATAATTTAATCACTATTAGATTTAATTTCCTCTTCTATAATATAACCGTAGTAATCCTTGCCATAATTATCTCATAAAAATGTCTAGGAAGACCAGAAGTAATATATGTGAATTTTTAAAAATGTTGATATTATTATGGCATCTCTAGTCATGTGCTTTACTTCATCTGTGAATTTAGTCATAAAAATAAAAGATGCCATCAAGTAATGAAGTAAAATCTGAGCTGATGGGCTGCTATTGGTGGAAGTTTTAGCTGTTTGAACATTTACTCCCACCAAATGCTTAGCCACAAGTGTGAAGAAAGTCTCAGATGTAGTAATGACCATCATGCCCTCCTCTCTCAGTTAGTGAATGGGACTGTTCTCTCAAAGAAATACTTACCTATTGGCAAACAAGAATGCTTAAAGAGGCCCAGGGCAGCTGCTGCTGCTGGGCCTGCAGTTTGTTTCAGCAGTATTTGGAAGCCACAGACCTGGACACTCTGCTACTCCAGTCTCAACCATATTCCAATCCACTGTCCAGTTGCAAACTCGTAGGCTATATTCTCATCTATTCCCTAACTTCCAGACTCAGTTAATGCTGTTTCATTTTGCTTGTTTAGTTTTGATGCGGAATTTGAGGAATGTGTATGTTTGTGTGTGCATGTGTACATAGTCAGCTCATTGTTGGAGGCCATCATATCCAACCTCAGGTTCTCCTCTTCACTTCAGAATTTCCCAAGATGAAATGTTCTAAACGTTTACCCAGAGTTCTCTTTTTCATTGTTGTTTGTAAAAACCTATTCCTGTTTAGCAGCAAAATGTGTTTTCAATTAATGCATTTAGGTGTTTAGTTCTAGGAAATATGGTAATTCTTTTTCTTTTTATGTCTCTCATGAGAGAGACTGAAACAGAGAGACTGGCACCCACAACAGGGTCTCCACATCTCCGTCAGCCTGTATCACAGGAACATGTGCCCAGCCTGCACAGGGGCCTCCAGGCACAAACCCGGGCCTTCTCACATAGGTCCAGTATTTCAGAATATTGTGTTACTCTGCACCACCATATGGCTGTTCATTTTATTTAGTGTAAATTGGAATTTCTAAATTTACTCATTGAGTCCCACTTCTGTAAGGGAGAGATGATGAACTGTCATAATTTCTTATTGTGGTAAGGGAAAGATGTTAATGCGTGTATATTTATAGCCTCCTTCATCCCCTGCCCTTACTGGGCTTACACTCCATTATATGGTCACCATGCTAGTCAGGACTGTGGTGTAGGGATTAAGTGACAGAGCCAACAGAACAAAACAAAACTATATTACTTCTATGAAGACAAGTAAAGTACATTGTTGGGAGAAAAGAATGGATTTGGAAAAAAAAAAAGCAGAAGGAAAAAATAAAAGATTAAGAGTTGTCTGAATTTTCATGGAGAGTTTTGGGAAAGGGAGAGACAATAAAAGAGAAAGAGGAGGAGTGGCAAATAAACCAAGAACCAGGTACGAAGCAAAGGGAAGACTGAGGGTGGTGGAATATAGCAGACTTTTAGGGTATTTTGCAGTGTATCATGTGGTCATTATTCTTGGTACTTTTGAAGAAAATGTAGAAAAATAATTTGGGTATATTTTCAGTTTTTAGATTGAATTCCTCATGCATGACATGGCGCATCACCTTGCTGAGATGGACACGTGGGAGCTGAGCTTTATACAGACTACCTGCTCTGACAGTATTGCAACTGTCTCTCTAGTGGCACTTTTTTCTTACTGGGATATAATTCCTGTATGGGTAGAGATTCTGTCTTATTTATTTTTTATAACCATCATCTATGATAATATCTGGGAAGGACTAGATATTTAATAAATATTCACTGAATCAATAACTTCAGTCACAGCAATGCGCAGGAAAATATGTCTTAAGATAGGAAATTTCTTCAAAGTTTAGAATCAATTATGCAACTACTTTTCCCCAAAGGTAAGAACAGACACTGCCTATGTGCCTACACAAGAGGAAGAAACATTTGGGAGACAGAAAAATGTAAAGTTCTCTGTTGGAAAAAATGTATATATAAATATATGTATACATAGATAGAGAGAGAGAGAGAATAAATGATGATGGGAACTCTAGGTAATTTTTTTTAAAAAAGACAATAAAAAAAATAAAAGAACAAACACTGCCTGCATTTTTCTCCAGCAGTCATTTTCCCTCTTGTGTGGGCAAATTACACATCAGATCACCCACACACACTGCCTTGCAAAAGAGAACAAATATGAGGCAAAAAGCATTCTGCTGATTGTAAGGAGAAAAGACACAAAATGGACAGTAAAAATAATAAGGATGTTTATGTCCATAATTTACTGTGACTACATAATAATCCACTATAGTCACAAATCACGTTTTCCCCAAGAGGTCAATATATTTAAATTGGAATTAAATTTGCAAAATATTCTGACTGAAACTGTACCTCAGATAAGGGACTGATAACCAGAATATACAGGGAATTCAAGCAACTTACTCAAGGAAAAAAAAAAATCAACCCAATTAAAAGGTGGGCAAGTAAGCTGAATAGATAGCTGTCTAAAGAAAACACTCAAACAGCCAAAAAAAAAAAAAAAAAAAAAATAAAAAAAAAACATCCCTTAACACAAGAGAAATGCAAATCAAAACCACAATGAGATACCACCTGACCCCAGTCAGAATGGCTAAGAATAAAAAAAATGATAAATGCTGGAGAGGCTGTTTTAAAAAGAAAACTCTCCTACACTGTTGGAGGAAATGTACAGCCACTGTGGAGAACAATATAGAGGTTCCTGAAAGACCTACAGGTAGAACTACCATGTAATCCAGTAATTTCACTCCTGGGTATCTACCCATGCAATCCAGTAATTTCACTCCTGGGTATCTACCCAAAGGATAGGAATACACTCACCTGTAAAAGTACTTGAGCATCCATATTTATTGTGGCATTAATCACAATTGTTTAGACATGGAATCAACCCAAATGTCCATGAACAGATGAATGAACTGAAAAAGTGTGGCATATACACACTGTGGAATACTGCTCACCCATGAAAAACAAGACCCTGATATTTAATTGAAAGTGGACAAACATTACTGTGACAAAGACTTACTGCTAAGCAAAGCAAGACACACTATTTGAAAGACATTGTATGTCCTCACTTAATATATACCAAATGTCTGCACTCTATGGCAGAAACGAAAAGATTGGAATATACGGAAACATGGCGAACAATTGCAGACACTAGAGACAGTATGGGAGGACGGTGAAAAATGGGGGAGGGTGAGAGGAACGGAATCGAGGGGAAAAAGAAAGAAGCAAAACATTTAAGGGACACAAAACTGGAAAAGTATCTGTTGAAAACGTGTATAATAATATCTTTACCTGGATTAATATAGTATATTCATGTTAGGAAAATTCATTTTATAAGCTGTCATGATATACAATGATTGAATTTATTAAAAAATAAACTATGAAAGAATATTCAGATGAATTTTGAATGAAACCAACAAGAAATTCAAAATATTTGTAACTCGGGACCAGCAGTTAGCGTAATGGCTATGTCTCTGGACTCCCATGTAGTCAACCGTGGTTCGAGTCCTGGACCCAGTGGCTTAAACTCAAGCGGGGCACATGTGCATGTGTACCCAAGATCCCAAGAGGAGAATGGAGGAGAAGGGATTGAGGCATGGCCATCCCCTCTGGGGGGTGATTTCTCGCTTTCTATCTCTCAGTCTCTCTCTGTCTTTCTGGCATGTGCATGAGCCCAATAAGGCGAGAAAACAAACAAACAAACAAACAAACAAAAAAAAAACTCTCAAAAAAAAAAAAAAACATTTCTAAAATAAGAGCGAGTTAGTCATATACTATTGCATGATGAGTTATTATTTTAATTCCTCTTGTCAGGTGTTCTCGTTAAGTGGATTCATTAATCATTAACCAGTATTTGTTACTCATCACTGTATATCAGTCAGTGTGCTGCACGGTGGTGCTTGAACAAAGAGCACACACAATCTGTAATCTCAAACATCCTAGGAATCATGAGATATATTTCAGTGAGGATATAATGGAAATGTTTATAGGTACATGGAAGGGGAGACCCAATCTGTGTGAAAGAGCCTGGGAAGGGCTCACAGACCTAGATAAAACTGGAGCTATGTCTTGAGCCAATTTTTTATACATGTAAAATAAACAATGAACAAAAAAAAAAAATAAGAGCGAGAGAGCAGGTGCTAACTTGTTGCATTTAGTGAAAGTCAATCTCTCCACATTGCTCAATCCTAGGAAGGAGGAAGGACAGGACCTTAGGCTAGAATGGAAACTAGAGGTCTTCCATGGTTTTCTAAGGAACGTGAATTTTTATTCTGGTCAAAATATTTATATTCTAGAAAGATCTTGTAATTCCTTTGGCAAGGCCGATTAGAGGCAGTGAGACTGAAGGGTAAACACCTTGAAAGACCTCTAAAGTTGTCCAGGTGAGGAATGTTGGGAATCTGAAATAAGGTAGATTACATGGGAAGAAATGAACGATGAGGTATCTTCTTTGTCATTAGGAACCCGCAAAGCTTGGTGGCTGACTTGATGAAGAGGGAGGAATGAAAATCAAAACTGACTCCCAAGTTTCCAGATTGGAGATTGTGCAAGGAGTAGTGCCAGTCTTTGGATCTGGAATACTGAGAAGGACAGGAAGCTGCTGAGTCTAGTTTGCGGGCATGCTAGTTTGAGCATACGTGGGGGTACTTCAAAAAGTTCATAGGAAAATAAAATTTAAGTACAAGTTTATTGTGATGCAAGAAAGTTTTGATACCCATGTATAGTTCTCTTTATAATACCCCAAGTTCTATTACCTTTTTGAAGACCCCTTGTACTTGAAATATCAAGTGGTGATGTCTGGGGATATGAATTTGGAGCTCAGGAGAAAATTCTGCCTAAAGAAAAGACCTGAGTGTTCTGGCTGTACACACCATCATTGACATCTAAGGATGACATGCAAAATGATTAGAATAGCTTAACATAGCTGTTACCTCTCATTTTTCTATCACTGATTCTAGATTTTCACACATGGGAGTGTGTTGAAAATAGTGGTTCACAAGTCTTATCTCTTCTTCATAAACATCTGGGAAACGTGAAACACTTACCAGGTACCAAAGGATTTTTCAATCTGGCAGACAAGGCTATGATGGTACAGTTTCAAAACTTTGGGGATAAACGTCCCCCTACTCCTGCCACTAAATGATTCTGACTTTTATATCCACAGAATATCACTGACAAAAAGAAGAGCATATCCTGGTGTACATAACTATAAAAACAAATATTATAGAAATTAAATATTGCATAATTCTATAGTGAAGTGTTGTGATCTGTATTTTCTGTTGCAATTCAAGAAACTTGAAAACCATGGATATTTTTTTTTAAGAGCAAGAGATTTTCATCAGAGTTTTGACAGAGAGAGACAGAAAGAGCAAAAGTGAGAAATCATGCCCCAGGGAGATGTCCTTGCTGCAATCCTTTCTCCTCCATTCTCCTCTCGGGATTTTGGACATGTATGCACATTGCCCAATGTGAGCTTTAAACTACCAGGTTTGAACTTGAACTGCAGTCAGCCACATGGAAGTCCAATGCATTCATTGCTACACTACTTGCTGGCCCTGGGAAACTATGTATTTTACAACGTTAAACAAATAAATCATCTTAATCAAAATTGCTCATTTAAATTTCAACAAATATTGGCACATGTGTAAAAATATATGGCACAGATCACAGAAAATACAATCCCTTATCATAAAATGCAGTCTTCTTTGACAATAATAAGTCCTGTGGTTTATAAAGATATTTTAAGAATATCATTTCTGGGGTCAGCAAGTAGTGTGATGGTTGAGGTGCTGGAATTCCACATAGCTGACTGCAGTTCAAGTCCCAGACCACAGTGGCTTTAAAATCATGCTGGGTGTTATATGTGTGTGCGTGTGTGTGCCAAAAATCCTGAGAGGAGAATGGATGAAAAAGGATTGCAGTGTGCTATGCGGCCATTCCCTAAGAGGGGGTGATTTCTCACTGTTCCTCTGTCTACCTCTTTCTAGAATGTGGCACACACCCAATGACATATTATATGTGTGTGTGTGTGTGTGTGTGTGTGTATACACACACATATATACTGGAAGGGTTTTTGTGATCTTGGTTGTATTATATAGACTCTCATTTTACATGTACATATACTTGGTATACAGCAATTAAACACTCTCTTCTCTTTTCTTACATTCCAATTTATATTTTAAGTTCAAAGCTAAAAGTATCAGTTATAGTTATCTGACTATAATTTCTTTTAGATTACTTTGCTGGAAGGAGGATTATTTAAGTGTTTTTGTAATTGAAACTCATTCATGCCTTCTTAAAGTGTTAAGGCAAAAAGAAAACTGTATTTTATGTTTGATTTTTCATTGTTCTGTATGAATGAGAAATAGATCTCAGAAATAAATGAGGAATTAAAGTAAGATTGTGAAAAAACTATACACATCTAGAAATATTTGATTCCTTTACTTTTTTTATTATTAGGAAATCAAATATAAAGAAGATAATCTCGAGTGGTCTTAGCCTAATTGTTAAGGGAGCTGGATCTCACATGGCCAACTGTGAGGTTTGAATTCTAGTCCTGGAGGCTTGTAAAACATGCCAGCACATGTGCATGCTCAAAATTTCAACAGGATAGAGAAACAGAGGAGAAAAACTGTGATGACTCATTGAAGCAGTGCTTATTTCTTCTCTCTCTAGTTCCTTCTGTCCCTCTAGCAAGAAAAAAAAAATTTAATTAATTAAACAGCTCTGTATCTTTTCCCATCATCCTTTTCCTTTCCACTTTATCTTCTCTCTTGCCCTCACCACCTAACAAAGAAACATTGGTATATAGAAAGAGAGGGAGAGAGGGCAGCACACAGAGTTCTCAGTATCTGAAGAAGTGGAATGGTGAAGGGGGGGAAACAACTATTATAGGATAACCATTCAAAGTGGCTTAAGAAACAAGGGATAGCAGTGGTGGCCAGCCTGGAGGAAGAGAAATGGTGGAAGAGGCAGCTGAAGTGATTTGAGTAATAGATGATTTTGTTGAGCAAATAAGTTAATTTGTAGAATAAAAAAGCAAATACATTGAAGAGTCATGTTTCCCATCATTCAGAAAAGATAAAAAAAAAATAGCTAGAAAAACATCATGTAAGAACTTTGAAGTTGACCAAAAATATTACCAGTTATCTTTAGTGGGAAACAAAGCACAATCTAAGTACTTCTGGTGAATCTGATTCTAGTAGATCTTTGTATCATTTATTGTAATTGAGCTGCCAAGGAAAGTTATCCTTAAAATAAACATGAAAATACATTTGGTTCAGTGGAAATATTGACCTCTCCTTCCTCACGGAATAAGCCAGTTTTATATTAGTGTGTAAGTTTATTTAAATATTCCTTCTCTGCCTATATATATTTATGGTTCTTTCAGGTCTCCTTTTAACCAGTTGCAATATCTTACTCATTAATTCATGAGTTAAGTATTAATAAAATATTTAAATAGTGTTCATTTTATATCTATATGAAAGTCATAATTATACTCTCTTTTAAAATATATCTTCTGGGATCAGCAGTTGGCATAATGGCTTTGTCGCTGGAATCTCATGTAGTTGAGCACGGTTCAAGTCCCAGACCCAGTGGCTTAAACTCACTCCAGGCACGTGTGCGTGTGAGCCCAAGATCCCGAGAGGAGAATGGAGGAGAAGGGATTGGGGCATAGCCATCCCCCCGGGGAGTGATTTTTCACTTTCTGTCTCTGTCTTTCTGGCAAGCGCACACTCCATATAGCCAAAATCTCTTCAAGTAAATAAATTAATTAAATAAAATATACCTTTTAACACTATAAAGAACTCTTGTGATTGAATGGGAATTGAAGGTAATCTCATAAGGTCTTAAAAACATATACATAGAAATAGTTAGAAAAGCGTATGCTTTACTCTTTCTATATATTGCTTTTCCTGTTTCTCTTGCATATGCATGAACACACACACACACACACACACACACACACACTCGGAAGCAGAGAAATTCTAATAACAGTGAGCACTCTGAGTATACACATCTTAATTTCTAAATATCATTCTTCCCTGAGAAGACCTCAGGCTTCATAGTGAGAAAGCTGATTCTATAGAGAAACAGAGAAAGAAGAAAAGAATAATCTTGAGACATTTGTAATGCAATAAAGAAAATACTCAAAATTTGGGTTGTTAGAAAATTCATGGTGCATTTTTGCATAGGAAAAAAATATGTCATGATTTTTCCAGCAACCCAATAGTAATCTTGAAGAATCTCTCACAGGCCAAAATTTGTATATACTGAACATCAAAATGAATAATGAATGGATAGAATTAACCTGTTGAATAAATGGGAACCTTTTATTCCTTACCAAGATAAACAAATAAATAATTAGGTAGACAGGACCTCTATTTCTCATTTCTAAGAAATAAAGAAGGAATGATGCATATGAATCATTAGTGTGTGGCACTGTTACAGTAGTAATTGATAAATATTAAAACTATCAATAGATCTTAAAACCTGTGGGTAAAGGTTTGATAAGGACAGCATAGTAGGATAGTATTAGAATTACTGGCCCCCAAATATGAATCAAAATCAGAGAGAAAACAATGAATTTATATGGGACAAACAGCAAATATCATATTGACCTGCCGATTGGTGGTGGAAGCCAGCTAAAATTATGAATGTCCTGTCAGTGTACAATGAGAACAAGCTTTTTGTTATTGTTGTTTGTATTCTTGCAAAAAAAATTGCAGGAATATGTACTAATATGGAAAAGTGTGCTTATGAAAAAAGAGTAAACGGACTTGAGTTGAGAGTGGAAGGTTTATGTCTTTAAGATTGTAAAGGGAATGAGCAACAGGGAAAGACTGAGAAACTGTTTCAAATCAAAAGAGACCACTAACAAATAACAATAACACGTGTGTCTGAATTAGATCTTGAACCAGAATAGAAAAAGACATTGTTGGGATAATCAGTGAAAACTGATGGGATTCATGGACTATGTGATACCCATACCATATAGTATGACTGCATGTGTCATATTGATGTTGATTTACTAATTTTAAAATGTTGTATAGTGATTGTATCATTTGGGGGGCACACATAAATAGAAACATAACATAAATAGAAACTACATGCTATAGCTAAGCTTAATATAAATGCATAAAAATAACAAAAAGGCCACCTTTTTGTTCTTATGCTCATTCTAAGCATCAATTGATAAGGGTCAAGCAGAAAACAGATCCACATTTGAATTGGAAAATGTAAGGGTAGTCTTATAAAGGGACTATTTCAAAAGATGTGGAAATTACATAGAGAAAAATATTATGGTGCATTACCTTCAGATTAGAAATAGCAAGATTCCTAGTAGAAAGACTTATTAGTGATTCAAGAGACACAAAAGAAAGAATCTGGTGACTTTTTTCTTATTTGACATCAGATTTTAATCACTGTCCACATTTCCCCGGTGCTGGAAAGCTAGAAAATGTTCACTCCAAAACTCATTCTGGAGTCACAAAGAGATGCAACGTGTTATTTTGGAACCTAAAATCTTGCGTTATTTTGATTGATCAAGTAATCAAATATTAAGATATTTATTTCTTCTTTTCCTTGAAGCCAAGTGTGTATGCAATCCTTGATTCAACACTCAGTTAAGCTTGTCAGAAATTAAACCAGTCATTAACATTGCTGTGGACTAAACAACTCAATGGACAAAAGATTGAGTGACCATGCAGAATCTTAAGAGATCCCAACTGTTGTCATCATTAATTTATACTGCAGAAGCCAACATCTGTTCTGATAATCCACATAACTTTGTTGCTGAACTTTTCTGGAAGTGTTTAGTGATTGTGCAACTATCTCATTCAATGCTATTGCTACGGAAATGAACAGAAACACTACAATTTCTACCTCTTGATTCATGGATAACAATCTAAATTATGTCTTTTTAGAAACTTAACACATTTTGAATAGACTAGCTATTGGTATCATCAACACAATTGTGATGTTGGACCTTTTTCCAAACACCCTTCCAGTTAAGGTTGTTTCTAATACATTAGCATTTCTTTCCTTTTGTCACTTACTGCCCTTTGTTATCTGTCAGGGTTTGCTTTCAATAATGATGAATATCAAAAGTCAAAAGTAGATGACATGGCAGGCATACCATAAATACAATCAAGTGGCTATTTTGCCATAGCTTTCATTTGTTCCCATCCTCAAGTCCTCGAGGCAGGACTCTGGAGCTCATTATAATATCAACAAATATTTGTGTTATTTAGGTGAATCAATAAGGCATTTTGTTTCATTGCACAAAGATGGCTACATTTTTATTTCTATGTGTACATGCATATGTGTGTGTCTGTGTATATGGATTATAAAATGGGAGAAGAAAGAAAAAGAGTAGGAAAGAGAGAAAAAGAAAAGAGAGAAGGCGGGAAATGAAGGGAAGGGAAGAGCAAAAGAGAGAACAACGTTTAGATAGAGATACAGTAAAATAAATATTTCCAAACACAGTTGCAAAGAATATGTGGTCATCAAAAAATTAAAAGCAGCCAGACTCTATTCCTATCTTTATAGGTCATTTCCTATTATACTAGTATCCCGAGCTGGTGTAACTAATTGCTATAAACTCTGTGTCTTAAAAATAACAGAATTTTATTATCTCACAATTCTGAAGACCAAAAGTCCAAATTCAGTTTCACTGAGATAAATCAAGGCTTCTATAAGGCTCCTTTTCCTAAATAAGATAGTACTCCCAGGTTTCAGAGTTGGGACTTGTGTATTGTTTGGGGGTCCATTTTTTGGTTTATTACACCCACTAATGCACTATTATAGCCACTTATTTGCATTGTTCCAACTGTTAAAATGTGTGGGGACCAGCAGTTGGCCTAACAGCTATGTTCCTGGACTCCTATGTGGTCAACTGCAGTAGGAGTCCTGGACTCAGTGACTTAAACTCACACCAGGCGGACATGTGCGTCTGTGCCTAAGATCCCCAGAGGAGAATGGAAGAGAAGGGATTTCGGCATGGCCATCCCTCCTGGGGCGGGGGGGCGGTTCCTCGGGGCTGCCTCCCTTTCTGTCTCTCTGTCTACTCTGTCTTTCTGGCGAGCTCACGCACCCTATAGCAAAAACCTCTCAAAAAAACGAAAAAAAAAAATTGTGAAATTGGGGCCAGCTGGTGGCATAGTGGTGAAGGCAGCTGGCTCCCACATGGCCAACTAAGTGATTCAAGTCCTAGACCCAGTGGCTTGGAAAGTATGCCAGGTGTATGTGCACGAGTGTGTGCCCAAAGTCCTGAAAGGATAATGAAGCAGGAGAGAGTTTGGTATGGGCAACCCCCCTGGGAAGAGATTTCTCACATTCCCTCTCTCTCTGCCTTTCTCTATCTCTCAGCATACATGCTCTATAGCAAATACAACAACAAACAACAAACAAAAACACTTGTGAAATTGTTTTCACATACAAAGAACTAGATGGAAGATGGGGGCTGATGTGTGGGAGGGGGATGAAATGAGCCTGAAATGACCATACACGTCTCTACTAATTAGTTATATGTGGAACACAGAAGAATTGGAGGTCTATGATCCCTTCTCTTGAATCTTGGCAGATTTATAATGGCTTTAACCAATTGATTACAGTGGAATTGATGCTATGAAACTTCTGAGGATAATTCAGAAAAGGCCATGCAGTCTCCATTAGTTCTTTTTAGCAACTTACTTTTGGACATCTGAGACACCATATAAAAAAATCCAACTACCCTAATACCACCATGCTGTGAGGAAGCCCAGGCCACATGGAGAGACCATGAGAAGGTTCTCTGGACAATGAGTCCCAGCTGATATCACAGTCAATGACCAGGAACGATTGCCTGACATGAGAGTGAAGATGGCTCCCGATGGTCCCAGCCCCTAAGTTTTGAGTCATTCCTGCATTTGAGTCTTACCAGCTGAAAATTCAGATACTACAGAGCAGATGCAAATCACCCCTAAAATAGACCTTTGCAAACTCTAAGTCATCATTTAGACTATTCTACTGCTCCATGTTTGAAGTCAATATTGATTCCAATTATCCACTCAAGTCAGCCCCAACTTAATGTTTTCTTATTTTCCCTCAAGGCCAATGCCCCTCCATTGCAGACATTGGACATTTTCAAATGGTCAAATATTCATCTGGACAACTTATAAATGACTATATTTAATTAGCATTAATTAATAATATCTTACCCTGTATTTGCAGATTACTTAGCATTAAAATCTATTTTTCAGATGATAAATGAGATATTGTAAGTAACTGAGACAGGTGGAATTTTCAGAATAGCAAGAATCTAGTTTCTAATATGCAGCTCTTACTCTATCCCCAAGGAATGCTTAGTGAATATAAACATAGGACAAATACAATGGGTACAATAAATGACCTCTATCCTTTGTCACTTGTTTTATTGCTTCCATGTTCAGTACTTTTTCCCAGAGGAAATAATTCCCTTACTAAAAATATAGTCATTTCTCCACAAAATCTATGTGGTTTTACAAAATATCTGACAGCACTAAAAATGTTCCATTTTGCTAGTCACAGATCCATTTATCTAGGTTGTCAAGAGAAGATCTGAATTCTGTTAAACTCACAGATCACTTTCATTTTTACTAACTATAGTTGGAAAAAATAATAGATTGATCTTTAATTCCAAAAGATCAGATAGTTACACAGACACCAGCTGAACTTTTGGATAATTTGTCTTTCGGTTTAACAGCAACACACTCCTATTGAAGAGAGTGCTTCAAAAAGTTCATAGAAAAATGGAATTAAAGTATGTTTATTTTTATGCAAAAATTTTTAAAATCTATGTAGAGTTTTTTCATAATAGGCATTTTCCATGAATATTTTGGAGACTCCATCACATTACTTTGAGGCTGACTTAGCATACAGAAGTGGATCAATAAGTCATTGATAATATATTGCAAAAAATTGCTGAAAGCTCATTTCCACTTGAGTCTCAAACTTGATGCTAACTGGAAAGTTCCCATATGGAAATAACTGATATCACCTATGTATTACTTATTACATTCTAATGTGTGTGTGTGTGTGTGTGTGTGTGTGTGTGTGTGTACACACAAATCCTAATATGTGTATATATGTTTATATATATTTATATACGTCTTAATATTTGTGTGTGTGTATAAGAAAAGTTTTTTTGCGATAGGGCACATGTGCTTGCCAAGGAGAGAAACAGACAGAAAGCAAAAAATCACCGCCCCCCAGGGGGATGGCCATGCTGCAATTCCTTCTCCTCTAATTTCCACTTGGGATTTTGGACATGCATACACATGTGCCTGTCGTGTTTCAAACCGCCAGGTCAGGGACTCAAACCATGGCTGGCTATGTGGAAGTCCAGTGACGTAATCATCACACCATCTGTTTGTCCCTATATCCTAATATTAATAACGCACTGAACTACCTTTTCCTATAGATGATATTAATAGAATATATATTTTAAAAGATTCTGTAAATTAAAGCTCATAAAGTTGTTCACCTTATGAAACAAACTGTGAGTCCTGAGCTGTACTCTAAGGACCCATTCATGGCAATGTGGGAAAAACACTTGGATTCTAGACCTATGCTTCCCTCTAGAATGCATGTAACTTTGGCCAAGTCATTGGACTATTCTGGATTCAATTACTGTATCAATAAACCCAGAAAACTGTACTAGATCATCATGTGGGAATGTGGATTCTCAATTAAGTTTACACATTCAGTCCAGCTTCTTATTCCTAGGCTCACTCTGCACCCTGCATAGCTTTGTATTTCATATGTGCGAACTTGCACGCACACATCACACAGAGTTTTTGCCATGTGTCATGTTGTTTGCTTATATTTATATAAACATACATCAGTTTTATTATGTATATATATTTCAAGTGTTCCTAAAAAGTTAGAAAATAATTAATGAAAATCAATATGACCATCATTCAGTCTTATAAAATATTATTTTTACTATGTTTACTTCTGATTCTTTTTTAATAAAATGTTGTAAATATAACTAAAATAATAAAACACAATCACCAAACATAACCACCACCCCATCCCAATGGTATTCCATTTCTTGAATCATCATACCTGAAGTATCCTGAAACATAGAGTGCTTTCAGTTCATATTTTTAGGTTTTAAATTTTCAGGTCATATTTTTATTCGATATATATGTTATATAATCATACATGTCATATATGATTGTCATACGTGTATTATATATATTGTTACAAATATATAGTATTCTTTGGATTTTTTTTAACATATATAAATGGGAATATTTTGACAACTTGCCTATATCTACCACTTTGTTTTCAAGATTGAAATATGTTAATACATTTATAAAGTTTATGCATTTAAACACTAGTTCATATTTTTATATAAGCACATTACAACTTGCATATCTATTCCCTCTCATAATTGATAGACATTTAGAAGATTTTCCTTCTGCTCCCATTATACAGTGCCACAATGGATATCCTCTTATATCTCTTCTTGTGCACCAGAGGAAGAGCACAGTTAAGGTAGTGACCTAGCAGTGAAATTCCTGTATCACAAGCATGTTCATCCTCATTTGTACTAGATACTGTTGAGTCTATTTTGACAACTGTTCTTCCATTTTCTCTGTACTGGTGTTAACATACTGACAAGAATCACAGGCATGTACAGCCTCATGGATAAGAGCCGTACTGCTGCAAACGCAGAAGGACTGTCTGAGAAGAAGCTTTAACTTGGTTTTACCCAAATGGGTCAGATGATGTAGATTTTGAATTAGGGGTCATGTCAATGTCTGGGGAAGAAAGATACAGTTAGATGAGTCTTTAAACCAGGGAGAGTCTTCCATCCAGGTACCTCGTTTTTGAGCATTCCATTGCAAGTCAGTGGAAGAGTATGCCAGTTGTAACTCGAGGAGTGGCTGTGCAGTCAGGACCTGGGACTCCATGAGTGCTGCTTCTCTGGCTGCCGCATCAGCGAGGTGATTCCATGTGGCTTCAGGATTGGAGAGCTCCCTTTGATGTCCTGGGACATGCATAACAGCAATCGCTGTAGGATCTCATAAAGTTGCCAAGAGATCTTCAATCTCTCTTTGATGTTTGATGGGTTTTCCGACTGCTGTGTGATACCCACGTTCCTGGTAGATTTGTCCATGGGCATGGAGAGTGGCAAAGGCATACTTGCCGTCTGTGTTGATGTTAGCAATTTTGCCCTGTGCCAGGCACAAGGCCTGAGTTAAGGCTCTAAGTTCATCTTTCTGGGTGGAGGTGCCCAGTGGTAGGGCTGTTTGTCACAGGATGGTGGACTCAGTGGTAACTGCTGCACCCACAAAATGCTTGCCATCCTACACAAAGCTGCTACCATCAGAGAAAAGAGTAAGGTCTGCTGATGTCAGTGGGGAATCCTGAAGATTCCTACAGATGGGCTCCTGAGTGTGTAGGAGGTCTTGTTGACAGACATGGGAGTGGCAGCAGCAAGAGAGAAAAGGGCTCAGCTGATCCTGGCTTCTGTAAGGGGGCAATTCGAACCCGCAGGTCGTCCAAAAGGGATGACTGGATCTGAGAAAGTCATTGGCATGAGATCCATCCCAGGGGTGGGTGTTGGGCCAGGCTCAGTAAATCATGAGTAGTCAGAATAGTAACATTTTGCCCCAAAGTAAGCTTGTCGGCATCCTTTAGCAATGCCAAGGCGGCTGCTAGCAATCGTAGGCAGCAAGGCCATCTGGCTGCTAGGAAATCTAAGCCCTTAGATAAGAAGGCTATGGGTCTCTCCCAGGACCCCAAAGTTGAATCAGCACACCAGTTGCAGTTCCCCTTCGTTCTGAGATATATAGGAGGAATGACTTTTGGGAGTCTAGGAGGGCCAGCAGAGGGTGTGACCCCAGGGCCTGACAAAGGCCTTCTCATGCCTCCTAGGTCAAGGTTGTCCATTGGAAATTCTGAGGGGGGTCCCCTGGTTGCCTCATATAGGGGTCTGGCTAGCTCAGCAAAATTAGGTATCTAAAGTCAGCAGTACCCAACTGCTCTCAGAAACTCATGTAGTTCTTTTTGTGTCCAGGTGGTCTGAGGTGGAGGATGGCCTGAATGCCCTCCGGGCCCAAACGTCATTGTCCTTGTTGGAGGTAATATTCCAGAAACAGGACCCGTGTTTGGCAAAGCTGGGCTTTAGACAAGGAGGCTCGGTATTCTGAGTCTTGCAGAAGGGCAAGCAGCTGATGAGTGCCCTCGTAACAAGCAGTCAGAGATGGTGCCACTAGTAAGAGATCATTAACATATTGGCTAAGAGTCCAAGAATGTTTTCCGAGAGCTAGGGTTTGTAGATTCCTAGCTAGGGCCTCTGTAAAAAGAGTCGGAGAATTTTTAAAACCTTGAGGGAAGCGGCACCAAGTGTATTGTTTCAAGGGCACTTTTCCAGGAAGGTGGGGTGGGGGGGGAGGCATTGCCCATGAAAAAGCAAAGACATCCTGCAATTGAGGTGCCAAAGAAGTCGTGAAAAAGGCGTCTTTCTGGTCTAGGATAGTATAAAAGGTAAGATCCGATGTAATTAAGCTCAGCACATATAGGGGTTAGGTTCTGTAGGGTGTAACATTTTAGTGTGCTCATTAACCCCTCGGAGATCCTGCACCACTCTCTAATCTCCCATTGATTTCCAAACAGGCAGCAAGGAGGTGTTCCAAGAGGAGACCATTTCCCTCAGAATTCCCTCCCGAAGGAGCATTTCCAGGTGAACTTGTATTTCCTTCTGAGCTTCTCCCAAGACTGGATACTGTCAGACATTAAAGGAGATGACCCCTGGCAGGAGCAGAATGAGGACAGGGGCCTAATGAAAGGCCAGGCCATATTTCCCGGGTTGTGCCCAGACCTGTGGGAATTCTTGGAAGAGCCAAGATCAGATGTTTGGCCTGTCCGTAGAGGGGTGGCACTGAACATCCAGCAATCCCTCATACTCTAGGGGTACTTTAATATGAAGGATGTGATAAACTCTCTTCTCATTGTCTGGTGTCCAATCCCAATGTACTCCTCCCCCCGACCCCCCAGAAGACCATCGTAGGGGCAGTCAGGCATGACTAAAAAGGAATGTTGGACAGTTTGTTGGCCCAAATCTACAGTTCGACGGGTGGTCCATTAACAGTTCTGGGCGCCAGTTGCTCCCTGAACAGGGGTGAAACCCGGACAGTAGGGATTGGGATCTTTGTGCAGAATTGAATGAGAGGCCCCTGTGTCCAGGAGTAAAAGTTTTGGCTCTCCCCCTATATTAACTTTTACCAGAGACTTGGGGGAGGAGGGCTCCTGACCCCTTCGATTTGAATCTAGCTCTAACAGTTGAGGGGGGGCATTAGTTCCTCTTGACACGGCCAGTTGGGAAGGTGGATTTTTGCCTTGGGACTTTTCAGGACACTTGTGTTTCCAATGGCCATGTATTTTACAGTAAGCACATTTTATTCTAAGGTGGCCAAGTTGGATGATTGGGACCCTGTGCCCGGGATAGGTAAGGGCACCTGTCAGGACTGGGTTGAGGCCCTCTGTTGGGGTTTACCCCACCATCCATGGCAATAACCATCACCTTTGCTAGGCGTTTGACATGCTTGTCTTCATTGGAATTGCAGTTGTTAAAACCACGCATAGCAACTTCAACCAGTTCAGAGATTTTTCCCTTCAAACCCCTCCAGATTTTGCAATTTCTTATGGATGTCAGCTGCTGATTGGCTAGCAAAAGCGATATTAATGGCCCACTTGTTCTCAGGAGACTCGGGGTCAATGGAAGTCCAAGTCCTGTAGGCCTCCATCAGCCTCTCTAGAAAGGCGATAGGAGACTCTTTGGGCCCCTGCATTACCTCTGAAACCTTAGACATATTAATAGGCTTTTTGGATGCATGGTACAAGACTCCCATGAGGGTATGGCAGTACTTGGTCAAATTAGCCTTCCCTTCTTCAATATTTGGGTCCCAGTTGGGCCGGACCGTAGGAAAAACAGCCTCAATGAGGACCTGATCTTCCGCAGGGAGGCCATTTGGGCTAAGGACCCCTTTCCATGCCTCTTGAATGACCTTTTATCTTTCCTCCATGGTGAACAAAACCTGGAGGAGCTGTTGGTAATCATCCCAGGTCAGCTGGTGGCTGACCATGATAGTTTCCAGAAGGCTAATAAGGGTCTGGGGCTTCTCAGAAAAAAGGGGGTTCTGGAGTTTCCAATTATATAAGTCTGAAGTAGAGAAGGGGACATAAACCAGAAAGGAAGGTGCCTCTGGCTGAGGCGGAGGCTGCAGACGGAGCGGCAAAGCTGTGGGGGGATTCTGGGAATGAGACCAGGTAAGAGGAAGTGAAAGAGGCACAGGAGGAGATACTCTACTGTAGCTTTCGGCAAACTTCAGCTAAAAGCCATGGCATTTGAGGGCTAAAAATTACCTCAAGGGTCACGGAAATAGTGAAAGAGCCAAAAACAGGGCATTACACAATTCGTTAGTGGTGGAAACTTTCACAACTCAGATAACCTGTCCCCTAGGTCGGAGTTCTTTTCCTTATCTTTATTAGTAAGACTGCCATAGGGCATTATCACACACTGAGCGGCTTCAAACCCTCCCCAGCTCTCCAGCCAGCCAGGATTACAGACAAGTCTGGCATGTTCAATTCGACACGATCCAAACCCAGTCCTCTCATATGGCTCCAGTATCACACAATGGCATCCTTTCACCTCTGCCACCACAGCTGGGCTGACATAAATTCTTTGGTGGGAGGTAAACAACACAAGAAAAGAGGAAGATGCTAAAAATTATACCTGACCTTCATTCATGAACAGAAATGGAAAAGATCCCCCAAATAACCCTAAGAGAAACAGCTGTAATGAATGAGACCTACCAGAAGATAGACTTTAGGGCCAGTTGATGGCATGGTGGTTAAGGTGGCTAGACCCCACATAGCTGACTGCATGGTTTGAGTCCTGAACCCGGTGGCTTGGAAACATGCTGGCACTTGTGCATATGGGTGTGCCCGAATCCCAAGAAGAAAGTGGAAGAGAAGGAATTGAGACATGGCCATGCCCCCTGAGCAGTGTTGTAGCACTTTCTCTCTGTCTCTCTCACTGTCAATTCTCCGGGGAGCACACATGTCCTATAGCAAACATTAAAACAAAATAACAACCAAAATTTTTTTTAAACTCTAAATAAATTCTAATAATCAATTCTAACAAGGAAAGTGTCAGAAATAACAACCAAAATTTTTTTCAACTCTAAATAAAAATCTAATAATCAATTCTAACAAGGAAAGTGTCAGCCTTGCAAGTTAATAAATCATCTTCCAAACACAGAGGGGACTAAGCACTTGTTGTAAGTGTTTAGAGGGATATTTCAGTACTGAATAGTGATTTGCACTTAATACCATTACATTTACATTTGTTTTATGTTTATGAGTCTAGCCTCACCAGGGGATATTGCAGTGAGGCAAAAAAAGCATGAGAGAGAAGTATTACAACTGAAGAAATTCTGTGAAAGGACAAGCTAAGCCACACACAACTCAATTTCCTAAAACATATAACATTTTGTCATTTGGAAACATAAATTTGAAAAACAAAACAAGGTTAATAGCAATTACATCTACAGTGAGATGTTTAGGAGTGATATGTCAGGAGCAATTGTGAAGATCTTATCTAATCTCCTCAACATATTTGGTGAAGAAATGGAGTTCAAGAAAACTTGACTGGTCCACAATAACTTAGCTATTAAGAGTTCAATTTAGAGTTTGGGATACAACTATCAATCTGATTAGAACTTGTTTATATTTCCAGCTAACATGAGAATTCAACTGAGAGAACTTTAATAGCATTGTTCTTTCACATAGCATTTAAACTCTCTGCTCAAAAGGCTACCAAAATATCTTTTAGATTAACTTTTGGTAAAGTTAATCATATATTTTCAATTCTTATAGGACTTTCCAAATACACAGATCTTTATTTTTCTAATTATGAATCAAGCCCAGGTGGTAAGACATGAAAATCTTGCAAATATATTGAAAGTCGGGACTTAATCATCTGTGTACTGTGAACTATTCCAACATCAAGTATATTTACACCCACAGTAGCTAATCTTATGTAATTATACTTGAGTGTTTTATAACTGAAAAAATTATGTTCCTTTTTTCCCAGTAAATGAGTGTGAACTTATAAAAATTTCTTGTTTATGTGTTTCTTTTTTGTATATAATACTGTAATAATTTTAGAATTCAATTGTCTACAAAATACCTCCAAAGTTACAGTTAAAAAGAATATTCTGATGTTCTATTACACAGTAGGGTGACTATAGTTAAAAATAATGTATTTTTTTCTTTTTTTAAGTTTTTGTTAGAAAGTCCCTATGCTTCCCAGGAGACAGAGAGAGAAAGTAATAAATGACTCCCCCCCACATTGGGGGAGGGGAATAGTCATGTTGCCATTCTTTCTCCTCTTGGGATTTTGGATATGCACACACATACTGGAATGATTCTCAAGCCAACGGGTCTGGGGCTCAAACTACACAACCAACTATGTGGAATTTAGCCACCTTAATAACCATGCCACCATGCTCTGTATTGTATATTTCAAAATAGCTAGAGAGGGGATTTTGAATGTTCTTACTGCTGAGGGTAAGATAAGTTTTAAGGTAATAGATTTGCTAAATATGCTGATTTGAATATTATAAAATGTATACATGTATTTAAACATTGGGACCAGCAGGTGATGTTGTGGTTAAGGATGGTGAACTCCCACATGGCCAACCACGGTTCAAGTTCCAGAACTAGTGGCTTGCTTTCTCATTTTCTCTCTCTCTGTCCCTCTTTGGTCAAATTAAAATAAATAAATGAATAAATAAATTTAAATACAGTAATTTTTTTAAAAAAAATCACCATATAGCACATAAATATGCACAATTATGTCCAAATTAAAATAAAAATACCCCCAAAAGACCACTTACAAAATAGAGATGTATAATAACTAGAAAAAGTTATTATGAAATACAGATGTAAAAACTCTGTACCTATAGTATGATCTCAAAAACATAAAACTCTTGGCTTGCCTCCATGGCCTGGTGGTTAAGAAAGCCAGGTCATGGGGCCAGCAGGTGGTGTGGTGGTTAAGAGTGTTGGATTCCCACATGGCTGACCATGGTTTGAGTCTCAGATCTGGTGGCTTGTTTTCTCTCTTTCTCTCTCTCTGTCTCTGTCTTTCTCTGGTCAAATCAAAAAACAAAGTAATACTAATAAATCAAGTTAAATAAAAATAATTTTTAAAAAAGTCAGATCGCACATGCTAATTATATAGTTCCAGTTCCAGAATTAGCAGCTTGAGAAACACACCAGGGACGTGTTGAGTATGCCCACATCTGAAAAGGAGGGTAAGACAGAGAAGCAATTGCAGTGAAACCATTTCTCACAAAGGGGTGCTTTTTCTTCTGTCTCTTTGGTAAGCACACAAGCTGTCTAGCAAAACAAACAGACGTAAAATATCAATAAAAATGCATAGATACAAGATGTATCAGAATATTAACAGTATGAGATGATATTCTCCACTAATCTGTTTTTCAGATATTTTATAATGATCATGTATTTCATAGCATCAATAAAAGCCTTATATGTTAAAGATTTTTTTAAAAACTAAAAAGCAAAAGCTTATGAAAATCTGATTGCTTTCTTTTATAAATAATTCACTGGTCAGCTTTATTTTTTATTATTGTTTAATTTGGCCAGAGAGAGACAGAGAGGCAGTGAGAAACCAAGCCATCTCATCCGGCACTCAAACTGTATCAACCATGTGGGAGTCCAGCACCCTAACCACCATACCATCTGCCAGTTCGAAAATCTAATTTTCTAATTATTCATTTCTCTCCTGAAGTGAACAAAATTCATTAGGATATTATTTGAGCTATACAAATAGCTCATAAGTCTCACTGGATATTTCTACAAATGGTTGTTATAAATAACTATGCATACGCCCCCTTTGGTAGTCCATGATAAATAACTGAATGTTCTCATCGAGTTCCAAATGAACAGGAATGCTGAATGTCAGCTGCTTCAATGTTAATGTAATACCTGGCATTAAGAAATATTCTCCCCATATGTTTTCCTTGTCCTTCCCAGCTTCCTGTGCATCTATTTGAATGATGAAGAAAGTTTCTGGATCTCATTCAACATGAATCCAGCTGGAACTATTTTCAAACTAATATGCAGCTGATATGAATATTAAATTTACAATTTCTTATAAAGGACTTTGCTTATCATATATTACAGGTAGCTTGGTTTTATAAGTTGCTGTCTCTGTTCAATTTTGCCATTTAAAACTGGTCTTTCAGATACAATAATGATTTATTCTTAACAACATTAAAGAGATTTTTCCATCATAACTAAACTGAATACTGGAGACATGAGATAAAGTTAAACTGGCTGCTGATCTGCAATTATGTCATGATGTATGTTGGACATCTATTTTTTGAAATATGGTTGTCCCAACTAGCCAAATCTGTGGTTCTAAGTGCCCCAAGTATGAGAGATGAGTTCCCTCCAGGGACTGCCCCAAACCAGCCAAGATGGGGCTGGTTGGGATTCCAAAGATAGAAGCAATAAGCACTGGGACAATAAACCCAAAACCTTTATTAGAGGAATGTACTGAGTGCGATGGTCAACAGTGAGAATGGGGATGTTCTTCATGGCATGCCTACACTGGTATGAAGTCCACATGGGGTTTAAGTGCTGACTCAAGCCCAGGCTAGTTTCTATGTGCCTATTAGCAAGATGTTTGATTTTTCTGTATTCTGGAGAGCAACCTGAGCAAGTTAACATGTGCCTGGGAATGTTCAAATTCCCACCTTGGGTTCAAGCCTACAGAGGAAAAGATGCAGTTGGCCAGGTCACAGAGCAGTGATGCCTTGGCGTTTTTCAGTAAGGACAAAGAAATAGTCTGTGTGTGGGTGGAGAGAGTTAATGGGCAAACCTATAATGCTAATTTGAAATATATTTATAAACATCAACCTCTCATGAGGCAAGGCCAAGATAAAAATGGACAACTGTTTAAAAAAGCTTTATAGTTGTCTTAGGGACTTTCTCCCTAAGCTGTCTCTGTCAAGCTACCATGTTGTAAGCCCTCCTAATAGAGAGGCTCATGGGCAAGAAACTAGAAGATGCTTCCACCCAACATAAAGCTTCGAGACCCTCAGTTCAACCTGCTAGCAACTACATAAACTGGAAACACATCTTACCCACCTGAGCCTTCAGAAGGGACTCTCAACCTGACCAATGATTTGCAGCCAGAAGCAGAGAACCAGGTAAGCCATGCCTGAATTCCTGACCCACAAAAACTGAGATGAGAAATGTGTGTTAAGTCACTAAATTTATGATAATGTCATGTAGCAATAGATACCTAATGTATTTGGAGTTCTTAAATATAATTTTGTTATTTACGCTTAGTTCTCAAATTTAATTTAGCTCCTTTGCAAATCTGCAGTGCAGTGACTTTTTTTTTAAAGATCTACTTGTAAGGTACCAAATTTTACTAAGTCAACTTTACTAGTTATCCTTATTTTTGGCTCCCCTAGCCTAAGACTAAATTTTACACTGTTATTTCATTTATTGACTAAAATTTGCAACGTAAAATGACCTAACATTGCATTTTTTTGGCCTCAAAATGTTTGAAATTAATATTGCCAAACTTGCTTTGCATTTACTTTTCCCTGATATGACTCTGTGTACTCATTATATTTATTCATTTCAACTCTCCATTGGTTCCTATCACTAAATCATTTGCTAAGGTAAAGTTTCTTAACTCCTCTGGGCTTCAGTTTTGTATATGTACAAAATTACATTCAAGTTTTGAAACTCAAGTTTCTCAAACTCAAGTATGAGTCTGTGTAGAGCTCTGAACTCTATACCATGTTATTAACAAACAAACAAAATTAAACATGAAAAGGGAAAATACAACAAAGTAGCTACATATTCTCAAGCATCTAGTTATTGCCCTTATAATACTTTCCAAATCACATGCAATTAACACTGAGGTACTGAAGATAGCTTAATTAGTCCTGTCAGTTAATCATGCATCAATAAAATTAATTTTGTTATTTACGTTTTGTTCTCAAATTTAATTTAGCTCCTTTGCAACTGTGCAGTGACTTTTTTTTTAAAGATCTACTTGTAAGGTACCAAATTTTACTAAGTCAACTTTACTAGTTATCCTTATTTTTGGCTCCCCTAGCCTAAGACTAAATTTTACACTGTTATTTCATTTATTGACTAAAATTTGCAACGTAAAATGACCTAACATTGCATTTTTTTGGCCTCAAAATGTTTGAAATTAATATTGCCAAACTTGCTTTGCATTTACTTTTCCCTGATATGACTCTGTGTACTCATTATATTTATTCATTTCAACTCTCCATTGGTTCCTATCACTAAATCATTTGCTAAGGTAAAGTTTCTTAACTCCTCTGGGCTTCAGTTTTGTATATGTACAAAATTACATTCAAGTTTTGAAACTCAAGTTTCTCAAACTCAAGTATGAGTCTGTGTAGAGCTCTGAACTCTATACCATGTTATTAACAAACAAACAAAATTAAACATGAAAAGGGAAAATACAACAAAGTAGCTACATATTCTCAAGCATCTAGTTATTGCCCTTATAATACTTTCCAAATCACATGCAATTAACACTGAGGTACTGAAGATAGCTTAATTAGTCCTGTCAGTTAATCATGCATCAATAAAATTATTTTAATATTAGCATGCTATATCTAAAGTTAAATCTTTCAATGACAAATTTGAACAGAATAAGAAGTCTAATCACAGGTTAACATTAGAAATATTTGTCTTAAAAAAAAATCAGTACATTAAAAATCCGACAGTGGCCAAGTGTCATCATTAAAATTCTTTTTACTGTTCCTTTAGTGAAACTTAAATATTCCCAAAGTCTCAAATCAAATGTTTATTTCCTTATTTTCCAACAGCTGTGATTTGTCTTCTTTCGGTCTATTCAGTAGAAAGTGAACTATCTGAAGTAGAACATCATCGTTAAAACCTTTCACATCGTTATCTTCTATTGTTTCATAAAGAGGTTTACTTTGTGTTCCCCAACATATATTTTTACGAGGGTTATTTTGATCAGCTTGTGCTGTCAGTGCCAAAGTATTTAACTGGTAGCAGAAAAAGGAAAAGTATTTTCCATCTGTGATCACGCCTTGTGAGACAAAGGGTCGAGTAACATCTGCTTCACTCCAGAACCCTATAAAAGAAAAGTAATGCTGATGTTTATACAGAATATTTTGACAAAATAGAGCAAGTAAATATATGAGATGTAAGTATACATATCAAACGCCCGTTAAAACCTAGATAGTCAATCTACCAAAAACTCCTGAAGGTCTTAAAGTTTCTCCTGCTCTCCTTTCTAACCCTTTATTTCACTTCTGCACCAATACTTACTTTCACCCTTCTGTTATCTCCAAACTCACGATACATTTTTGTCAATAACTTTGGTCTTCGACAGCTTTCAATTTTAACTTGCTTCATGTACAAACTTCTGCAAGCTCTATGCAGATCACTCTTACCTCTGTTCCTAAGTATATCAACTCTGATTTACAATATGTTCAAATTGCCCCATTCTGGCAGCAACTACCAACCCAATAACCATTTTGACTATTGACTTCACCAATTACCTCTCAAATGTCAGGGAAAAAAAAAACCTATGTAAGGATTTCAAGAATTTTCTTACAATAAATTCAGTGTCTTTATATGTTTCAAAATTGGTTTTATAAGTTGCTGTCATTTTTCTCAGTGTGTCTTATGTCATAAGGTTCCAGGACACCTTAATATTGTGATTATTACCCAAATTATGACTAGCTTTAATTCTTTTAAAACCAAATGCCAAGGCCATTGTGGCAATATTGTTTCTCCACACATAGTTTATCATCTCCATTCAATGGAGACAGCCAATAAATAATACTGTTAAAATATGACAGTAATTCAACTGTAAAATAAAGTACTTTGTCTTTCATGAATAAACAGTGCCATTCTAACATCTTTAAGAAAGTTACATCTTTTTTCTGACTCTACTATTCCTACTTTCTCCACTCATTTCTATTATAGAAATGTTAAGAAAAAAATTGTTAAGTATAGGGGACCAGCAGTCGGTATAATGGCTATGTCACTGGACTCCCATATAGTCAACCATGGTTCGAGGCCTGGACCTGGTGGTTTAACTCATGCTAGGTGCATGTGCGTGCATGCCCAAGATCCTGAGAGGAGAATGGAGAAGGGACTACAGCATGGCCATCCCCCCGGGGCATGTTTTCTCATTTTCTGTCTGTCTCTCTCTATCTTTCTGGTGAGCACACGTGCCCTATAGCGAAAACCTCTCAAAAAAACAAACAAAAAAATATAAGTGTAATGATAAAATACAATTATATAAAGGAAAAAGGTGAGCCTAGTAATAATAAAAGCTGCATTACAATTCTTGGATATTTGTACATCTATATTGGATTGCATATAGATCATTCTACACTACTGACAATTGTGGAATAAAACCTAAACCAGTTCATGACGGGCTCTTTTTAGAGCCCATCCTATATGATATAACCTCTGGCTTCCTCCATCTCCTTCTCCAGCATTCTTCACAGACTTTCTTCATCAGTCTTCAAGTCATTCCTTCACTACTTTAAGCTGTTCTCACCTCAAAGACTTGTTTTAAGAATTATTTTACTTAACCTTATTTATTTATTTCTTTAAATTTGACCACAGAGAAAGAGAAAGTAAGCAAGCCGCCAGGTCAGGGACTAGAACCACAGTTGGCTATGTGGGAGTCCAGTGCCTTTAACCACCACACTATCTGCCAGCAGCCCCCCTCTACCTCAGAAACTTTTATTTTCCATTTCTTTGGCTGGAAGCATTTTCCCCCCATATTTGTGCAAGGACAGCTCCTCACCATTTAGTTGTCTGTTCAACAGTCACTTGATTTTAGATACCTCATTTGAATGAACCTATTTAAATAGATTCCAACTCCCATTTCATATATACCCAAATCCCCCATAAGTCATTATATCCCATAGTCTAGCATAATCACTGGCAAAAAAACAGAACATGCCTATTTTCTTTTACTTTTCAGCTACAACATAAACTCCAGGGAAGCAGGATCTGTGTGTCTCATTCAACACTGTATTTCCAAAGCCAACAGTGCCTGGGATACAAAAAGCATTCACTACATACCAAGTGATGAACAATTTCCTAATCCAAATCCTGTAAATAACCTTAAAGAAATAACATAGGATGGTCATAATTTAATCTAAATATGTTGTCCACCAACTCATTTCCTTTATACCTTCAAATGTTATTACCATCTACAAGGAGTGGATTTAGCTGGCTATAGTCCTTTTTTTTTTTTTGGAGAGGTTTTTGCTATAGGGCACATGTAGGGCACGTGCGCTTGCCAGACAGACAGAGATAGAGAGACAGAAAGTGAGAAATCGCCCCCCAGGGGGGATGGCCATGCCGTAATTCCTTCTCCTCCATTCTCCTCTCAGGATCCTGGGCACACACGCACACGTGCCCGGCGTGAGTTTAAGCCACTGGGTCCAGGACTCGAACCGCAGTCAACTACGTGGGAGTCAAGTGACATAGCCATTATGCTAACTGCTGGTCCCAGCAGGCTATAGTCTTTACAATACTTATGAAAACCATTAGAAAACAGTTTATTCACACAAGAAGTGCTCAAAGAAAAAGATCAAAATAACTACCGAGCATCACTTGTATATTTTAGACATAAAATATTTAATAATGGACTTTAAGGTAACTGTATTTTGTCTTAAAGTATTTTGTGCCAGCATAAACATTTTTAAAATGTTAAGATTTAACACACATTTTAAACCAAGGAAACAATTTGAACTACTAAATTCTTAAAATGTCAAAGAACAACAGTCATAAAACCAGGTTTACCTTGATACATAGCTTGTGCTCCGGTCCAAGCAAAAAGGCTGGCAATAGCATTAGCTCTAAAAACAACTTCTATCTGGTCAGCACAATTTTGTTTCAAAAGCTTTTCTCTTTTTAATTTGTCAGATAACAGATGAAACTGGGTGTGACCATAACAGCATGGGTCTGCTGTTTTCGAGCCTGGAGAGTGAAATAAAAATGTTTCCAATGAAATACGCACATAAAACATCTGGAGTACATGTTTTATAGCATTTGCTTCAAACCCATCCTTCTTCTTTATACATCACGTGCTAAGCACTCAAATACAAGAGAATATTAGTTTACTTATTTATTTTATTGATTATAATAAGAGTTACATTTCACATGAAGGCCAACCCATGGCATAGTGATAAGGTGTTATGCAGAGAAAAACAGATCCCACATGGCTAACAGAGGTTTAAATCCTAACTCCATCACTTCACCATAGGCTAGCCACCTTGCCCAAGATTCTAACTGGATGGAGAATTGGAGAAAAAGTACTGCAGTGTGATCAGAGCCCACTAGGGGGAGGGCCAATATTTTCTCTCACAGGCATGTGTGCATGTGCTCCCTGCTGTGAATAATAATAAACTGACATAAATTTACATATTAGAATTGCTAAATCTACTCCTTCTCTTAGAGCTTATTATGACAAAAATAAGTTTAAAAAATGTGAAACTTAGTTAAAATTCTTTATTACTTCAGCTTTCTTGCACTTTAGTCATCTTTACTTTTGTTAATCTCCTTTTCATATCTACCAGAGAATACAAATAGTTATGACTTTAATCTTTTCATTATTTTTCCACTACATTTCTAAGTAAAGAAAATAAGGAACAGTATTTCATGGAATGCTGACATTCTTGCTTTTAATGATTGTCTTTCAATAAAAAGTTCTCCACAGGTTATTCCCTAAGATCAGTGTATGAATAGGGGGCTGATACATCAGGTCTGAAAGACTAGCATGAAGCTTTCTCAAAATCTTCCTCAAATAAGCTAGGAATTAATAAAAGAAGAAAAAATAGCAGAAGAATAAGCTGCACGAGGGCAGAAGTCAAGCCTTCTCAATTTTTGAATTCCTAATGGTTATCACCATGTGTGACACAAATGGGATACTTCGGCCAGAAAAGCCAATTCCTATCTCAAGTACAGTCTTAGACATTTCTACTTCTGGGAAAAAAAAAAAAAATTACTTTTTCTATATGTAAATCAACAAAATCTATTATACAAATATAACTGTTAAAGTTAAATACTGATTTGGTAGAAGCAAGTAAAATTTCAAAAGGTAAGGTGAAAGTATATTATTTCCAATTTTCATGCATGTGGCAATAACCCAAGATTTGAGTTACATTACAACTATCTGAACAACTTGAGTCATCAATATTTTCATTATACTTAATGAACAAAATTTACATTTTATGTAAGACATTTTGAATACATATATTTAAACACAATTCATCAGAAGAAAAGCTTACCAATAAATATGTTGTTTTCGTATTGCCGTTTGAATAATGGAAGTTTGTCTGGTTTACATTTCATAACAGGGATCTCTATAGGAACAGAATAATCCAATGGCACAAACTTAAAGGAAAAGAAAAGAC
This sequence comes from Tupaia belangeri chinensis, assembly GCF_000334495.1. NCBI lineage: Eukaryota > Metazoa > Chordata > Mammalia > Scandentia > Tupaiidae > Tupaia > Tupaia belangeri. Next base: position 822,964 of record NW_006204238.1, read on the forward strand.
TTAGTCAATTCACTGCAACATTGGTATGTATTTTACTCACATTCTTTTTAGATTTAAAAAAACTTAAAATGAGAAACCAGCAGTTGGGAGTCGTGGCTATGTCTCTGGACTCCCATGTAGTCAACTGCAGTTAGAGTCCTAGACCCCATGGCTTAAACTCAAGCCAGGCTCGTGTGCGTGCGTGTCCAGGATCCCGAGAGGAGAATGGAGGAGAAGGGACTGCATTGTGACCATCCCCCCTGGTGGGTGATTTCTCAATTTTTGTCTCTCTGTCTCTGTCTTTCTGATGAGCACACATGCCCTATAGCAAAAAAAAAACTCTCAAAAGAAACAAACAAACAAAAAACCTTAAAATTAGGTTTGTATAAAATGATTTCATATACTACCACCTAATGATGAGCTAAATCCAGTCAGCCACTTATTACTTTTATTTATTTATTTTTTTTACAGACAGTTTTGTTGAAACAGCCAGGCACACTAATTTACATATTGTGGATGGCTTTTACACTATCAGCACATAGCTAAATAGTTCCAACTAGGCTTAGACCCTCACAGCCAAAATATTAACCACCAGGCATTTACGAAAAAGTGGTCAACCCTTGACATGGAAACACAGACCATACTCAAAATACTCTTGTTTTTCTTTAAAAGAGCTACAAATATATAAAATGACCCAACCCCTAACTGTAGCAATCCCTTGATGTATGACTAGCTAGTGAAGTGTACTGTAGTTTATAATCATAAACCTTAGTGAGCAATTCAGATTATGATTATGAAAATAATAAGATTAGTATGGCCCTGCAAATCGATGCCTTAGCCTCTCTTAAAATGATTGGTTGTTCTTTGCAGCATATACCATTGCAAATTTAAAAGCTAAAAACGTTTCAGATGTGATGTCTTCAAAGACAACCTGAAAAGGCAAGAGAACCACCTAAAATATTTTGTAACACAAACCCACTACCTAGTCTGCTATGACTTTTCCTATATCAGAAGTTAATAGATACATATGCAATAAATTCTTACCTCTGAGAGTTGCTTGGATATTCGAATCTGGTTGTGTGGCTTATCATTTATTTGGTATCGCAGAGCATCAACATGACCTTTTCGATGACCTCCAGGAATAATTTCTTCACCTCGCAACCAGTAAAAGTGAACTGGACGTTTACAATCTATCAAAAGAGTCAAAATTTTCTCATTTGATCATTTAGTTATTATTGGTTACTTGTCCATTATTAGTTAGCTATTATTAGTTATTTCATTTATTATGAGCAAACTTAGCAATAGACAATTTAAGAATGTGTCTAAATATATATCAAAATTATTCTGCTAGTCTGGGTCGCATGATAAGTTAACTTTAATTATTATAACTTACATATTGTACAATGCTCAAACATGTATTGTCTACTTGTTTAAGCATTATGCTGAATACTGTAAGCAAAGAGGTTTCTCAGTTAAAAATAATGAACATTAAAAGTAAGATGAAAAGGATTACCACTCACAGGGGATAAAAAAGTTTCACAGGATGAAAGCTGTCTTATGAATTAATTTAATCATCACAATAACTCTCAAAGGTACATACAATTGTCATCATCTCTGTCAGAGAAAACTGTGTCTTAGCAAAGTTGGGTATGCTTTCCTTGGCCTCCACTATAAGCAAAGTCCATGATATTTTTCTCTAGACCACTTCCTTATCAACTGAGAAAGGGAAGTGACATGCAGGCTACACAGCTCAGTTGAGAATACAACTAG
>NW_006204238.1:824839-826173 GCF_000334495.1 Tupaia belangeri chinensis
CTGTTTACTGAGAACTCAGAATGGCAGGATTTGAATCAGGATCCCCAAATCTACCAACAATTGAATTTTAAGACTAAAGACAGTAACATTCCTGTGTTTGGACTTTTTAAAAAAATTATTATTATTACTTACAAAACAATGCTACTTACTACAAATAGTTATTGTGAAAATAAATTAGTTGCTACCTGTACGTAATTTAGAGCAAGGTCTGGTACATCATCATAATGATGTAATTATTATTATGAATAATAATAAATGTTAAGTACTTTAGTTAATATCTCATTTAATCTTTTTAAAGAATTATTTGATTAAACTATCAATATTATTATTATTATTTTCCAGTTTGATCAGAGTGAGAGAGAGAGAGAGAGAGAAAGAAAACAAGTCACTTGGTCCAGGACCTGAACCGTGGTGGACAATGTGGGAGTCCTGAGACTTTAACCACAACGCCACCTGCCGGCCCCCTCATCTAATCTTAACAATTCTGACAGTGCTCTTAACATAATTCTCATCTTGGAAATTAAGAAAAAAATTTAAATGGTTAATGAATTAACTACGGTCACATCGTTTTTGGATAGGGGCCAAAAAGGCGACCCAGGGCCGTCCTACTCCCTAAGAACCACTTCTGTTAAAAAGCGACGCTCTACCGTTTGGTGAGATATTGGTGAAACAGCGTCAAAGACTGCATGGCTCAGGTGGGAGCAAAACCGGGAGAACCGTCTCCAGAGTCCCATTCAGGCCACCCCTAGACAGGAGCGAAGGGACTAGAAAAACAATGGCTGAAGCAGAAAGAACTAATGAGGGGTTCATCCTCAGCTTAGTGACCCATGTGATCCCCACCTCGTCCGTCCCCGCAGCTCACCAAGGGTGGCGGTAGCCAGGGCTGGGTTGTGTGGACTTAGCAGGCCCATAAGGGATGCCACCAGCTGATTCAGGAAGGGTGAGGCGATCGCCTCGTTCTCCTGGTACAGGGGCGCGCGCCGCTTGCGCCGCAGGTAGAAGTGTTCCTGCAGGAGGCAGTCGCACGTGGCGGCGCGCAGTGCCGCCAAGTCCAGCGTGGGCGCGGGCGCGGGCTCCGCAGGCGGCGGCGGCAGACCCGACAGGAACACGGTCTTGGTGAAGCCCTGGTACCAGCGGTCGGCGTTCAGGGCGAAGGTCTGCGGGTAAACCACGTACTTCTTGAATTGCACCTTGGTGAGGATTCGCAGCTTCTCGTCCACCGATTCAGCCGCGTGCACTATGGCCTGCCAGCGCTCCACCCGCCGCTGCCGGGCAGCCTTGCTGTTGGCAGTCAGGGAGGCCACAATCGGCGGGCAACGCTCGACGGGGGGCGT
>NW_006204238.1:826186-830865 GCF_000334495.1 Tupaia belangeri chinensis
ACCCATCTAGGCCAGTCGTTCCTGGAGCTGTGGCGGCGACTTCAGTGGCGGTGTGCAATGACAGCCCCCGACCGCGGGGCACAATCCTCCAAGACCTGGCAGCCGCCATTTTCGCCTGCGGATCTGGACCCGGAGGTCAACGTCAGCAATTGTCCCTGCGTACTTGCCGTAGGGACCAATCAGAAAGTGGAATTTGAGCCGAGCTGAGGAAGCCAATTTTCACTGGGCCTGGAAGACGGTGCGTCATTCACGTCTTAGCCAATCAGATCGTTGCTTCAAAGTTTATTGCAGTTCCCGGTGTTTGCAGGTAAAAGAACTTACGAGCGCTTGGGTTTTGCGGGCGATCCTGTTGAAGAGCGAAACCTGTATGTAGGAGATACTGCCCCCTAGGTTTCCTTTGGGATTGAAACAAGCTCTTTGCTAGAACATTTAAGAATGTTGTGCAAGGAAACCTCCATCATAGGCTAAATTTACAAGTTTATTTGTGCAGCTCACATTGTGTACCTAACAGAAAACTTTTCTGTCTCAGTTCTAGGTATAGAAACATATTTTTGGAAATACAGTACTAGCATGTTTTGGGATATACATGCTTATTTTAAAAATCAGGCAACCATCACTTGTGTGTGACCCACGACTAGTCTTCAAGAAAATAATCCCATATATTTCCCTGTGATGGAATCTAGATTATTTGTTTAATGATATAATTTATTTTAAAATGGAGGAAAATGTATTTTTACTTGGGTTTAACTGAGAAGAATATCAGGGAAAAATTTTAAAACTACTGAAGAATTGTGTTTAAGTTTGTCCTGTATTAAAATCCATTATTTCAATATGTGTTGATTGATTCCTATGAATTTGAGACCTTAATGGAAAGGACTTATGTAGTTTCTAGTCCTCAGTAACTAATAAACACCTATGCATAAAGAGTGTTCACTAAATATCTGCTAAAAAGGTTGCCAAAAGCATTGAAAATCTAAACTAGTTTCAGATCATTTAATTTACTGGCTCTTTGCTATAATTAGAAACTGAAATATTATCGATTGAGGTTTATTGCAATAATTCCTAAGACTATCAAAAGCCAAATTTTTTTGTAGCTAATTTGTTATATTCCAGCCCTTGGTGTGCTAAAATACTGTACTTTTCAAGACTGGGACCACCACATGAGAGGCTCGGTTGGAGTCTCTCTTCAACCTACAAGACCAGTGGTGATTGTATGAGCCCATAATTCTAGAAACTCATGGAGGTTGAGGCAGGGAGATTGGAAATTGAAAGCTGGCTTGGGCAAGACCCTACCTGAAAAAAGAGTCTGAGCTGGGTCTAGTGGACCACCTGTAGTCATCACTGAGACACTGAGGTACGAGGATCTCTCATAAACACAAAAAAAGCAAATTGTTGGGACCAGCAGTTAGCATAATGGCTATGTCGCTGCACTCTCATGTAGTCTACCACGGTTCAAGTCCTGGACCCGGTGGCTTAAACTCACGCTGGGTGCGTGTGCATGCATGCCCAAGATCCCAAGAGGAGAATGGAGGAGAAGGGATTGCGGCATGGCCAGCCCCTTGGGGGGTGATTTCTGGCTTTATGTCTCTCTGTCTCTCTCTGTCTTTCTTCGGGTCCCGCGAAAAAAAAAAAAAAAAAAAAAAAAAAAAAAAAAAGCAAGTTAGTTGTAATTATCTTTAAGTTAAAATTGATGGTACAATTAAACTATGATGTTGCAAGTCAATTACACTGACATGTATAAATAATATTACCTGGTTTCATTAATAATGTCTTCTGTGAAGAGTTGCTAGCACAACCTCAAATATCCTTTCAACATTAAGAAAAGGAGGATATGGAAGAATTGAGATCTTTAAATCCATATTCAGTATTTAAGGAGTAAAAGTGAGGAGCTCAGTGTTACCCAAATTGAAGTGATGCTTTCTCATGTAAAGAAATAATAAACATGCTTTTAGAGAATGCATCATAGAAATCCTAGGTCAGTATTTTTTAGAAATCTCATACTATTCCAGCATAGATTTTAGGACAAGAAATCACAATCAGAGACCAATTTACACCAATTTTTCTGTCAGGAAATGCCTTACACTGTCTTGATAAGTAGATCAAAATACTCTCAGTGCATTACTGGTTATCAACCCTATGAACCAAGGAGGGAGACTAGGGAAGAAGGATGAACATACTTAGTGAAAGATGGAGGGTTGGTGGGGTAGGGCAAAAAAGCATTATTACTGAGAAAGGACCAAATCACAATATGGAAAGGAGAAGGCTTTCTTGCTGGTATGATTTAAAGCTTTTGTATTACATGCAAGGAAACAGACATAAGGCCAAAGTTGTAGCATGGTAGGAGCAATTTGGAGACTGGAACCCAGGTTGCCTGCCTCACAGTTTTATTTAATAATTTTTTTTTTTAATTGTCAAAGTGTGCATGCAGTCACCAAAGAGAGAAGGAGAGTCCCTCCAAGGATGATGGCCATGCCACATTCCCTTCTCCATTTTCCTTTAGGGATTTTGGGCATGCATGCACATGCACCTGGCATGTTTTTCAAACCACTAGGTCCAGGACTCCAAATGCATGGTCAACCATGTGGGATCCAGCCACTTTAACCACTGGGCCATGGGCTGATTCTATATAATGAATACTTTTGAGTGCTTTTTATGTGTTTGGCAGTGACTGAAGTTTTCCGGACACTTAATGAGCCCAACAAATAAATGCTTATACTTTTAACAGGGAGAGAGGAAACAAATATAGTAAGTATATCACAGGACTTGAGCAATCTGATAGAGAAGCCCTATGGACAAGTAATATGCTGTTTTTAATTTTTTTTTCCCATTTAACTTCTCATCTTTGGGGGAAGAAGGTGAAGGAAAAGTTTGTTGAAGTTTGGAGAAGGAAATAGAATCTGTGAAACTTGTATTTATCTTTATATATGTTTGTCGATTTGATGTTCTAGAAGAAAAATTATTTTAAGTTCTTCCCTATTAAGGTTTTTACTGGCCTTCAATTTAAAATATATTTCAAACCAGTCAAGCCTTGCAATTCTCCAATGGTATTTTGACCCCTCTTTATCTCATTCATTTAACAAATATTTATGAAGCAACTACTATATATAAAAATACCATTATAGATGCCGAAGATACAGCAGTGAAATAAAGACTTTAGTGGAACTTACGTGCTACTGGATAAAATAATCTAACCAACTATGTCAAATATGCATGTTAGGTAGTGATAGGAGCCAAGAAGAAAAATGAGGCAGGAAAAGAGATGGACTATACTAGTGTTGGGTGTAGAGGTTGAGTGGAGCAATTTCAGTAGACTGATCAGAGAGGGTCCTTCTGAGTAGATGACACTTGAATAGCATCTGAAGGGAATGAGAAAGAGAGCCATTAGGTATCTGGAGAGAGGGGAAGACATTCCAGGCTGGTGTGTTGCAGGGAGAATTGGCAGTCCAGCAAGGCACAGGCCCTGAACCTCCTCCGAGAGAGTGTCTACCGAGTATACCGAGAGAGCGGGAGGGACAATAATAAAGCCAGAGCAGCTAAAGTGGAATGGGACGCTATTACTTTACCAATGGTTACCAACAGTAACCAGTATCTTCTTCAGAAGCAGGTTCTAATGAGCTGGGTAATATATGTAATCAGGCTTTTTTTTTCTATTAATGGAGATTTATTTTTATCAAACAGCTCTATTGATATTTGGAAGAGACCAAACCTGCCCTATCAATTGTCCTTACCAGAACATGTGAGAAGGAAATAGAGACTGGATATTTTCTATCTATGGACATGGGTAGGAATGACAGCTAATCCTTTTTGAGCTTTATTTCTTTTGCAGTTTATATATACATACATATATATATATATATATATATATATATATGCTATTGGGCATGTGTGCTCATGAGAGAGAGACAGAGAAAGAGAGAGAAAGAACCCCCTGGGAAATGACCAAACCACAATCTCTTCTCCTCCATTCACCTCTTGGAATTTTGGACAAGCATGCACATGTGCCCAGCATATTTTTTAAGCTGCCAGGACTAGGCTCCAGCTGCTCAGTTGGCCATGTGGGATCCAGCCACTTTAATGACCATGCCTCTGGCTGACCCTGTTCTTTAAAAAATTTTATCTAAGGCATTTTTCATAACTGGTTGCATATAAAACAAATTTACATAAACGAAGACTGTAACATAAAGTATACTTGGGGGAGAGAGTTTTAAAATTTCTGAGGGTTGGTTTAGAATTTAACATTGAATGCCCTGTATTGTCTTAGGTGTCTCACATGTGACATAACACATTATCTCTCAGTCATCCTCCAAAGTGGATATTATCCTCTTCTCCCCCTGCCACTTTTTAAATATAATGTCATAACTCTTGATCATCAACAGATGAAGAATAACTAAAACAATTTTTAAAAAGAAGAGTAAGTAGAAGGATTAGTTTACTTGGTGTCAAGCCTTAATAAATAGATACAGTGGGAACCAGCAGTTAGTGTAATGGCTATGTTGCTGGACTCCCATGTAGTCAACCACGGTTCGCGTCCCGGACCCGGTGGCTTAGAACTCACGCCGGGCGCGTGTGTGTGCGTTCCCAAGATCCCGAGAAGAGAATAAAGGAGAAGGGATTGCGGCATGGCCATCCCCCTTGGGGGGGATTTCTCAATTTCTGTCTCTTTGTCTCTCTCTGTCTGG
>NW_006204238.1:831562-877256 GCF_000334495.1 Tupaia belangeri chinensis
GATTTCTCACTTTCTGTCTCTACGTCTCTCTCTGTCTGGTGAGCGCACGCGCCCTATAGTGAAAACCTCTCCAAAAAAAAAATTTTTAAATAAATAAATAGCTACAGTAAGTAATAGTGGAAGATAGCAATTTTGACAAATTGTGCTGAGTCACTTGGACATTTATTGCCCTCCCCAAAAAACAAAACAGAAAAAAATGAAAAAAAAGTTTCAGCCTCTCACACCTTTTGGAAAACTTAACTTAAAATGGATCATAGGTTTAAATGCAAGTATGGAATTACTCAAAAAATACCAATAACCTGCACAATCTAGGACTAGGCAAAGAGTTCCTGGCGCTGTTATCAAAAGCAAGATCCACAAAAGTGAAAACGATGTGTAAATTAGGCATCATTAAAATAAAACCTGAGCTCTGCAAAAGTCATTGTTAAGGGAATTCAAAAGTCACCGTACAGAATGAGAGAAAATAATTACAAGCCATATATCTGACAAATAACTAGTATCTAGAGTATATTAAGAAGTATGTCAAAACTCAATAGTAAATAAACAATCCAATTAGAACAAACACATGAATATCTGAAAGGATATGCAGATGGAAAATAAGCACACAAAACAATGCTCAACATCATTAACCATAAGGGAAATGTGAATTAAAACTGAAATGAGTAGTCATTACATATTGATCAGAATGGCTAAAGTAAAAACTAGTGACAACACCAATTGCTAATGAAGATTAAGAGAGACTGAATTGTCAGTACATTGCTGGTGCAGATGTAAAATGGTATAGCCACTCTGGAAAATGATCTGGCATTTTTTGAAAGGAAAAAAATATTAAAAAATCCTTACAGCTAACAAATGAAAAGCAGTTGCCCTCTGGGGGGCATTTATGCCAAAGAAATGAAATTTATTGGCACACAAAAACTAGTACATGATACAGACTTACTTATTATAGCCCAAAATCAAGAGGAAAAAATCCAGATGTTTCTCAACAGGTGAATGGTTACATGATCTATGGTACCTCCATATAATTGAATACTCCCAACAATAAAAAGGAAAAAAAAAACTATTAATACATGTAATATACTATATAAGTCCCCAGGGGATCATGGGATCATGCTATGTAAAAATAACTGATCAAAAAAAGTTATATATTGTCTGGTTTTAATTACATAACATTCTTTTTTTTTTTTTTTTTTTTTGGAGAGGTTTTTGCTATAGGGCGCGTGCACTCTCCAGACAGACAGAGACATAGAGACAGAAAGCGAGAAATCACCCCCCAGGGGGGATGGTCACGCCACAATCCCTTCTCCTCCATTCTCCTCTTGGGATCTTGGGCACGCACGCACGCACACGCACCCGGCGTGAGTTTTAAGCCACCGGGTCTGGGACGGGAGCCACGGTTGACTACGTGGGAGTCCAAGGACATAGCCATTATGCTAACTGCTGGTTCCCAATTACATAACATTCTCGAGATGACAAAATGATAGAAATGAAAAACAGGTTAGTATTTGACAGAAATTAAGAAATTGATAGGAGGAGAAGGAAGTGGAAGCAGCCACAAAAGGGCAACATCAGGAATCCTTCTTATGAATAGAGATATAATACTAGAGGAAAACCTGAGTCAACTCAAAATGACATTGATTCTATGCATAAATGGAGGAAGTTAACTGTCAGTAAATAACTTTTTTAATCCCTGTTTTCTGTCTTGACTATATCAATGTCAATATCCTGGTAGTGTCATTTTACTATCATTTTGCAAGGTGACATCATTCCAGGAAATGGGGCAAAGGATACAGAAGATTTCACTGTATTGTTCTTTTTTTTTTTTTTTTTTGCATCAAGAAACAACTTTATCCAAATGGAATTCAAATGGTAGATAAATTTAACATCAATTCATATATTAGTAATATACGTGTATTGTCAAGTGTGACATCCATGAAAGGACAAAAGTCACACATTTTCTACCAAATTTCTGGCTTCCCTTAGGGGTGACTTCCATGACTGTCAAGCACACACACAAAGAGAAGAGGAGAGACTTACTGAAGATGGCTTTCTAGGAAATTTACAAGATGAAAAAGGCAAAGTCTATTAAAATACAGCACAAACAGCAATGGGGGCCCAAATTTACTTTGGGAAGGCTGCATACAGCACTACCAAAGTGAACAGTTATAAATCCCTGATTAGAGCTTAAATTTTTATGGTCTTAAATGTTCAATTCTAACCACAGCATGTGAACCTATAATTACCTTAAGATGAATGTTTAATTAAAAACCAGAAGAAACTGAAACAGAGTTCTTAGACTTAGGGAGAAATTATTGTTGTATGTATTGGGTAAATGAGCTTCGATAGTTCTGCCTCTGTAGCTGTATGAAACAATGATTCTACGTACAAGATCATTCTTTTTACTTTCTAGTATAGTTGTGCTGAAACATTTTATATTGAAACATTTGTGTTATTAAATTATCCTCCTATTTCTTTTCCATCTTACAGCAGAGTATCATATAGATACATATTTTTCGAGTGAATACAGGTAAATTATATGTAACTCTTATTTCAGAATACTGGAGAGGAGGTTAAAAACTTCTGACTGCTATTATAAAAAAAGGGGGAGAGACCAGATGGCGGCGCAGCATTAAAATGTACCATTCGGCAAGACTCATCTGCAGGGAAAGTTCCAGGATTGCATCCAGAGACCTCCCTGAGTGTAGTGTGCATGGTGTGCCCACGATCAGGGCAGATTGCTGCGTGAAGATCCTGTAAGGGGTGCTGTTGCCCTGTCTCACTCTCTCTGTATGTCTTGCTCATGGGAGAAAGAAATAAATTCTTTTGTAAAAAGAAGAAAAGAGGGAGTTTTGTCTGTATGTAGTTTGTAGATAACTAGAGGGAAAAATGTGAAGACAAATGTTATTTTTTCATAGTTCAATCATATTATAATTTACATTCTTCCATGGAAATATGTTCTTCATCTTCCCTAAACTATTCTCCGTACTTATTTGAAGGCTCACTGGACTCATCTGAGATCCAGCCTCACTCTTTCACTTTCAATTTTCTTTTTTAGGAGATTATATTAGTAATATTAATTTTGTTTGTTATGGGGATCTGTGGGGGAGATGTAAAATGACACAAATGTAATGTAATGTAAAATGACACAAATAACATTTGCAAAACACCAATTACTTTATATGCATCACTGGTTTTAATTTTCTCAATCACATACTTTAAGTTAGGGCATGTGGCCCTAATTTTATAATGAGAAAAGTGAGGCCCTGAGAGGATAAAGATTGGTTGAAGCTTATAAGCACCAGATTATCATTGACTGATGATCTTCAATCATAAAGCCCATCCCCTTTATTCTAGTGTTTTTATAGCCTAGGACCATGGTTCTATTATAGAATAGACTCAAAAGGTGGTGACACAACACCATAATATTGTATGCTCAATTTGGTAAAGATGGGAAATTGTGATATGAAATCTATCCATACCTATTTGACACAAGAGAAACTATTTCAGAATTCCTTGTTTGTTATTTTGACCAGTTCATGATTTTTCCTATCCCAGAAATAAGCAACATATAGGGAGTTGAAATATTTTCTCTTGGCCCCCCAAATTTTTTCTTTTTAAATTTTTACCATAAGTTGTATACATTCACTGGTTAGAGACAGAGAGAGAGAGAGAAAGATAGAAAATCACCCTCCAGTGGAGATGGTCATGCCATAATCCCTTCTCCTTCATTCTCCTCTTGGGATTTTAGGCATGCCTGGACATGTGCCCAACAGTGGTTTTCAAGCTGCTGGGTCCAAGAATCATGATCGGCCATGTGGAAACCCAGCACCTTAACCACCGTGCCACAGACTGGACCCTGACCAAAATATCTTATCAGAGATACGGGGTAAGGACAGCATAGCTATGCCTAGGCAGAGTTATTTTGCAACCCCCAGAAAACACAGCACAATGGAATTCTTAGGAATAGGTTTGACATTCTACCAGAGGAAAACCTGAGTCAACCTGATGACATAATATTGAGTGAATGAAGAAAGTTGCCATGTTGGTAAATGAGTTTTTCATTTTTTTTTTCACTCCAAGAGATAAGAGCATTTTAACTTTCATAATCAAGATAGAGTCCTCTACTGTGGGGGAACAACCCTGAGGCATTTGTGTTCTATAAACCTATATAACAATGATAACAAAGACAACAAAATGTGCCATGGCAAAGAATAATTAATTAAATGAGAAACACTAAGATAAACTTCTACATTTCATGCCAGTAACAATGTCGCAGAAAATTTCCCACAGAAATTAATTTGTTCATATGAAAAAAAAAAAATCCCACAAAACTCATTTAATTTCAGAGCATAATATTCACCCCAGTACTCTGCCAAAATTTGTAGGAATAACATGAGGAGCTCTCCTTACTGACATATTTTACACCGTGATTGTAACACAATGATGAGTTTTGCATGGTATAATGGTTTTATTTTAAATAAGAGAAAGTCAATGCTGAGTGAACTGTAAAATATAATCTTATAAACTAGTGAAGCATATATCTGTATGTGTCAGTGTTAGCATTGGTGGTAGTTCAGCAAGTCACATATAGAGGTAAAATCATGTTTTGACAAAGTATATATATATTGACCATATTCATCATTGAAAATGTCAACCACAAAAGAACAATTTATGAAACGAGCACTCTTCTGATTGATTTTCAATCCCCTATACAAGTTTGATCAAAAAATAGGTAACATTTCAGAAACTAATACAGGATTTTTAGACATCCTGGTTAGCTCCTTTGATGAGTGTCCCACTGAGCAAAACTTGCAACTTCTCAACTTGTTTTGTAATTTGTAAATAGTGGTTTTAAAGTTAATTCAGTGCTGCCGCAGAATTCCAGCAACCCAATAGATTTTTTTAAAATAATAAATGCACAGTAAACAAGGATGTAGAGTGAAATCTCTCTCCTAACTCCTAGTCCCTTTTCCTTGTCCAGAGGCGATTATTGTTGCCAGTCTCTTGAATATACTTGTAAAGAATTCCATTTCTGTAGAAGAACAGCTACAGGTACGTGCACTCTCAGGACATGCACAGTGTTACTAAACAAAGATAAACTTTATTCTCTTCCCTGTTTATTAAACCTACTCCGAAGAGTTCTCTTTGCAGCATCATAGAGACTATCTCGGGCAAGTCCTGTCTCCATAGTTGATCTTAGGCAAGTCTTCAGTCACCAAAATGTCTCAGTTTATTAATTACCTGTGCAATTCAGAGCAGTGAGAGATAGAAAAGCTGTTGTCAACTTTATGAAGTTCTGTCTTGCCTCCCTGATGACAGGCTGCCTTAGCCTCGCTGTCTGCTGCAGGAAGAAGCTAGAGTGGACTTCTCTGTTCCCCTACTTCAGCTTCTCCCCCACACGGGAGGCAGCCACTCATTTCAAGTTGTGAGTCCGACACCAATCCACTGTGTCCCCAAGCACCAGGTGACCTGTATCCATCTCCTTCAAGAGGTCCCACTCAAAGGCTCTTTCCTTGCTTGTGATATGGAGAAAACACACCTCCTGCCCTCTCAGTGATGAGATTAGGGTGCAGTAAACTTTAAGCATTCTTTTGTACTCTTAATGTCTTTTGGGTGGGGAGAGGATGTGGGGAGGGGGTGTCAAGAAATACTAAACCATGTTTTATAAACTATATTTTTAAAATCCCTTTGCAATTCCTTCACGGTAAGTCTGGCAACTTATTTAGAAATGTGGAACAGTTGGTACCTAGTATGTTGAGACTTTAGCTGAAAATAAGACAAATATATATGACATATATGTATATACAAAAATAAAATATACATAGAAATAGTAGAGAGAAATAGTTACACACATATATATGGAAAAAATAAATACATGCTCTTTTAAAATAATCATTTTATATTTAATTAAATATTATATTTGAATCATATTTTAATATTTCTAATATGAACATTTTACTCGCTAATATATACTGCAGTATTATAAGACTAAAGTATTTGATTAATCAAATAATGTATCTTCCTCCACTTGTTACCTTGCTAAGAAATTTCCTAGAGGGCCAACTTCATAGCACAATGGTTAGACGCAGTGTATAGGGAACAGGATCCTATGCGGTCAACCACGGTTTGAATCCCATCTTAAGCCATTTGAAAAACACATAAGGCGTATGTGTGTGTGCCCCAAATCCATCCTGATCAGATGGGAGAATGGAGGAAAAGGGATTGAAGCATGACTATGTCCCACTGGAGACATATCTCTCTGTCTCTCTTTCTCTGGTGAGGAAAAACGGTAAGTGGAGAGGGTATTATGTCCTTAATACAAAGCCAAACCTCACATGGAGAGACGTTCTTGCCTTCTCCTCATTCTTATTCTTTCTTTCTGAAGCACAAATGCAAGAAGCTATAAACCATGAAGACAAAAAGCCCCATTCACAGAGAACTACAGCAGAGAGAGAGGCGGGTGCTTCTGAGATACTCAGGTCCCTTTAGGCCACACATGAGCCTGGATGCTTAACTCCAGACTCGTTATGATGATGGGGGAAACTGAACAATATGGGTTCATTGCTAGGCTATAGTTCTGGTTTTCTGTGGCCTGTTTCTCTTCCTCTTGGCTTCAGAGCCCCAGACCTTGCCATTGCTTCTCACATGCTCAAAAAACAGTATTTTATATAAATGTTTGCAGAGAGAGACAAATGCTTAGAGCTATTTTTTTTCCCGTCTGTTTGAGGAAGATTTGTTTGAAATAAAACCATAATCTTGTAAATATCCTGAATAGTCCTTCAGGCCAAAAATTCTAACTCTCTTGTTCTGATAGTCAGATCGTATTCCATAGTGTGCAGTTACCATCATGTACTTATATATTTTTGCATTCTCCTAAATGAACATTCAGGTTAATTCTGTGGCTTACATTATACACCTTTTTATTTTTAGAAATAAAACCATAATCTTGTAAATACCATGAATAGTCCTTCAGGCCAAAAAAATCTAACTCGCTTGTTCTGATAGTCACATCGTATTCCATAGTGTGCAGTTACCATCATGTACTTATATATTTTTGCATTCTCCTAAGTGAACATTCAGGTTAATTCTGTGGCTTACCTTATACGCCTTTTTATTTTTAGACATATTATCAATAATTTATGCTTTTACCACAGTACACAAAGTACACATTTTTCATACATTCCAACTAACACTATTGGTAGAGTTTTTGCATTTTTTTAAAATTTTGGCCAACATTAATAAATTATATAATAATTTTTACTTTCATTTATCAAACAACAACTCAATTGAGTATATTTTCATATATTTCTTGGCCATTAACTTTTTTGGGGGGAGGAGGGTGGTAGGGAGATTTTTGCTATAGGGTGAGTGTGCTTGCCAGAGAAACAGAGAGACAGAAAGCAAGAAATCACCCCTCCAGGGGGATAGGCATGCCACAATCCCTTCTCCTCCATTCTCTTCTCTGGATTTTGCCCAAAGTGAGTTTCAAGCTGCAGGATCCGGGACTTGAACCACGGATGACTACGTAAGAGTCCAGCAATGTAACCATTACATCATGTACTAGTCCCTTGACAATTTTTTTTTTTCAGGGCCAGCCAGTGGCATGGTGGTTAAGATGCTGGACCCCACATGCCTGACTGCATGATTCCAGTCCTGGACCCTGTAGCTTGAGAAACATGCTGGACAACTGTGTGTGCGAGCCCAGAACCTCAATAGGAGAATGGAAAAGAAGGAATTGCAGCATGGTTATCTCCCTGGGGAGGGAGGGGTGATTCCTCACTTGCCCTTCCTCTCCCCACTCTCTTCGTATTTCTCTGGCAAGCACACAAACTCTATAGCAAAAACAACAACAAAAATGTTATTTGTCTATGAATAGGCCTACAATTTTTGGGTCTTTTTCCCCCTAATTCATTGTGTTTTATTAATGTTGTTAATACATGTCATAAGAGTTGTAGATATCTTTTGTAATCTTTTTACTTGTCTTCAGAGTCTTTTGTTGCACACATTTCTTTATCCAAATATGTGTATTTTGTTTTCTTCTAAACTCTAGTTTCTTTTTAGCTGAAGAAAGTCCATCTAGCTTCGCTGAAAATTTAGATGCATTGGATCAGTGGTCATCAGAACTGAATAATAAAAATTCTCAAAATAATAGCACAATCAGATAATGTATGATAAAATTCAACAGAAACATTTATTTTTATAACTGGAGATATATATACTGGATCGTCAGGAAAGTTTTGATGCTTTTTTTGCGTAGAAAAGCAGAAAAGTATGTCATGACTCTCCTGACAATTGAATAGTAGATACATGTCCTAAATTAATTTGGATTAGATTTTGAATTGAGAAGGGGAGGTCATCTGCATGTGGATATTGATATAATTGATGTTTCAGGAATTAATAATTAAAGTGAATGAGGACACAAACTATGACTATGGTATGACTATATATATATACATATATATGCATATATATATGTATATATATATATATAAAATATTACTAGATTTTGCATGATCTGACATTGACTACATACATATGCTCAGTAAATATTGGGCTCAGGTAGATAAAATGCTCCTTCAAGCCACCTTTTTTCCTAGATTTTTATGTCTTCCTTTCCCTTTTCAGGTTTTCTCAGACTTACTTTTTATAATTTAAACCTTTAAATTGTTTCTTGTTTTCATATGTATTCTTCATCATTTAAAGCAATTTTACTTGAAACACATTGTTACCTTGATAAATAACGCTGGTGTGAATAGGTTTGAGAAACGAAAGTACTTTGTGTTGGCTCAACATGATGCTGTAGAGCTCAAGACTCATTACCCCAAAGTATGACTTCGGAGCACTAGAATATGCACCCCATCAAATATGCCTCTTTGGCACATTAATTATTTTGAGAAACTGCAAACACAGTGGAGGCTGTAAAGTTACTTTTTTTAAGAGAAAAGTTATCTATATGGGAAATCTCCACTTCTAAGACTGTCTTCCTCTCTGCACTTGGAAGAGAGGAATGTCTAAATGGAGAGGGAATTACCTGAAGTCTGCATTCCAGATCTTAACCTTGTGCTTTTTCTGGACATGCCTCCATAACTAGGTTTTACTCACACCCTCTTTTTTGTTTGTTTGTTTGTTTTGTTTTTTCCTATCCTTGTTAGCAAATGATGGTAGTTAAGCCTGCAGTTTAAAAACTGTTTCTTGGGACCAGCAGTTAGTGTAATGGCTATGTCGCTGGACTCCCACATAGTCGACCGCGGTTCGCGTCCCAGACCTGGTGGCTTAAAACTCACGCTGGGTGTGTGTGCATGCGTACCCAAGATCCAGAAAGGAGAATGGAGGAGAAGGAATTGCGGCGTGGCCATTCCACCTATTTCTTGCTTTCTGTCTCTCTCTGTCTGGCGAGCGTACACAACCTATAGCAAACCACCCCCCCCCAAAAAAAAAGCTTTTTCTTTGAGATCTACTTCAGAAGTTTAATCCATTTTCTTGAGCTTCTCCTATGTATATGCGAGATATACATGTTAATTTATGTTTTTTTTTTCCCTGTTAAGCTGTTTTTTGTTACAGGAAGTTCCAGGCAAGAACTATGAAAGATAAAATTATATTTGCTTTCCTGCGGTTCTGTAGGCTTTAAGAATAGTGGAAAGTAGGAGCTATTCTGCCAGTTATGTTAGTAGAAATATTTGAAAGATTCTACATGTCGAAATAATGATCTATTAAGAATAAAGATATGATTTTCAAAATTTCACTACATATATCTCACTGGTTTGGGAGAAGAGGCAAAGAACGTGGACAAGAAAGAGTGGGCGAGTGTTGTGAAGGGTAGCAATCAAGAGCGTTCATTCTTATGTTGGTGGTACTCCTGGCTCCACCATTTTAATAAGCTGTCTATCTTCAAAGAAGTTATTTAAACCCTTCAATTTTCAACTTCCTCAGCTCTAAAATGTTGATTATTGTCACTTGTCCTGATTTTTCAAAGTCAGTGTGAGACAAATGTCAAATAAGACGTGCTTTTAGCTATATGGGGATTTTTCTTAAGAGAGACTTTTGCTATATGGTGTGTGTGCTTGGCAAAGAGACAAAGAAAGACAGACAGAAAGTGAGAAATCACCCCTCAGGGGGATAGCCATGCTGCAATCCCCTTTCCATTCTCTTCTCAAGATTTTGGGCACGCGTGCACACGAACCCGATGTGAGGTTCAAGCCTCTGGGTCTGGGACTTGAACCATAGTCAACTACGTGGGAATCCAGGGACATAACTATTATACCATCTGCTGGTTCCACTATGTGGGTTTTTAAAATTACTATTTTTTAAAATTTTACCTGTGTACACATACATTCATGAGAGAAAGTGGGAGAAAGCACTCTCTACTGGGGCATGGTCATACTGTAATCCCTTCTCTACTGTTTCTCCATCCTATTAGGATTTGGGGCATACATACACGTGCACCTTGTGTTTTTCAAGCCACTAGGGCTGGGATTTGAACTGCACAGTCAGCCACATGAGATCTGGCTCCACAAACTACCAAGCCATGGGGTGGCACTGTCTATGTTTGTTAAGATGTTTGGGGGAGGTAAAGCAAGAAGAGGAAGCACATATTGCCACTAAAAACTGACTTGTTCTTTTGATGTAGCTATTTCACATCTAAAATATGCAATATTAGAAGGATATGTTGTTTATTTTGTACCAGTGTTCATTTTAGTATTTGATTCCTCTCTTATCAAATGAATGATGAAAAATCACCAACTTCCAGAGTGTGTCTAGTTATTTTTGAAACTACTCTGTTAATTCATTTATGTTTTCATCAAAGATTTATTTAATGCTTACTGGATGTTAAATGTCTGTTTTTGGTATCTCAAAGCATCACTGTGAATGCCATTCATAAAGAGATAATTGGGAATACAATGTAGTGGGTGCTATGTTAGGTGTACATATATACAAATTAATGTATAAACTATTGGTTTTCAATATAATAATTTGACACTGGTATTCCTATTCCATTATTTTTGATTCCTTAGAAGGACATGGATTGGTTGTGGCAGCTACTTTTGAAATCCATAAACACATTTCTTGTCCTCTCTTTGCTAGTCAGAAAAGCCTCAGTTACATTCAGGAATATGCTCTGGAAATGTGACACTCCTATCAGTCCACAGGGTGGATTTTCATTAGCCTGAGTCTTCTCAGGATAACTACCCCACTCCCATAATACCATTAATCCAATCATTTCCTAAAGATCTCACCTCTTAATACTGTCACAATGGCAATTTAAATTTCAACATGAGTTGAGCTTTAGAAGCCATTTAAATGGCTCAGGATTGAGCATGTGACCCAATCCTGGTCAATAAAGGCTGACAGAGAAATTGTCACTGAGGCTCCTGGAAAAGGTTTTTCCCTTTGATAAAAGGAAACACTCTCATCTCCTTCATCAGCAGTAATTATGTCTTCATGCAGTGTTTGGACTTGCTTCAGCTATTTACAATCAGTGACAAAATCCAGAGATAGTCCTGACTCTTTTATGACATTTTTTTGCTACTGAGTCAAATAACTTTGTGATAAAAGATGAATTCACCAAGTTTGGAATGTTTAAATCCTGCACATTCCAAAGAAAGGATTGGCTCTGAGGATCTTGAGAGATAACCTCTAAGTCTGCTTAATAAGAATGTCTGTATATCGGAGGCCACGAGTTACACACTATCAGCTTGAATTTTGGTTGGGGTTAGAGATTGAGATGTGAAGATCAGTCAAGCAGGCATTTTGTGTACATGAATAACCTCTAATAAAAACCCTGGACACCAATGTGAAGGTGAGTCTGTCTGGTTGGCAACACTTTGTAGGTGTTGTCTCGTATCATTGCTGGGAGAAGTGAACATATTCGTATAACTTCAATGGAAATGATAACTGGAAGCTTGCACATGTTTTCTCTTGGATATTGCTCTATGTACCTTTCTTCTTTATAGATATCATTAATCTGTATTATTTTATTGCAATAAACTATAGTCACACATCAAACAGCTTTTACTTGTTCTGTGAATCCTAGCAAATTAATACATTTAAAAGTGGCAGTGGGGGTCCTTGAAACATCTCCTTACACATTACTGAATTAGAGGAGGTGCCACAGAAGTCCTGGGAGCTACTTATAACTGTCATTTCATGTTGAGTTTCTATGATGCTAACTCTAATGTCTTCTTGTGTAAACTATGAATTAGCCCCTTTTCTGTAGTTGTAACCATTGAAACTCACTTTCAACATTTTATGTCTATGATTTATTGCCATCTTATCCAAATAAGGCAACTCTACCTTTCAAAGCTCTTTTTAAGGTCCTGATTGTGTTATCTACATTTTTGCCTTCTTCACTATTTGCCAAAGTGTGTGAAATGTCACCATTGTTTATCATTTTTTATGCATCTCCCATAATTTATATTCCATGAGAATAGAAATCTTCTCTGCCTTAGTCAGCACTAGATAGAAAAATATTTTTTTTAGTGTTTTTTTTTTTTCGCTATAGGGTGCATGCGCTCGCCAGACAGAGAGAGACATAGAGACAGAAAGCAAGAAATCCCCCCCTAGGGGGGATGGTCAAACCGCAATCCCTTCTCCTCCATTCTCCTCTCGGGATCTTGGGCACGCATGCACACACACCCGGCGTGAGTTTTAAGCCACCGGGTCCAGGACGCGAACCGCGGTCGACTACATGGGAGTCCAGCAACATAGCCATTATGCTAACTGCTGGTCCTGATAGAAAAATATTTTTGTAGCAAATGAATGAGAAGAGAGAATTTCTCTCTAGGTGTATCCTTTTTAAGCACATACATGTACCCTAGAAATAATAATAGAATTACTTTTCAACCCTCATATGCACTGTGATAGTCTACTATCTTGTCTACAACTGGTTATGAGAAAAACACCTAGGAATGGAATATATTTGAATTAGTTTAGTGGTGGTGAGATAAGAAAGAGAGCAGTGTTTGGAAACGTGGAAAATATCACATGGAGGAAAGGCCCGCTTGGAGGATACAGGAAGAATGAAGGCTTTTTTCAGTGGTCACATGAGTATACTGAGGAAGACATGGAAGGAAGACATGCTCAGGCACTGAGCCAGGAGTAAGGTGAGTGCCTTGCCTCTGATGCCAAACTTGAGGGGCTGATTACAAAAACATAGTAATCAGCATAAAAATATTTTAATGGGGCCAGTCAGTTGTGAAGTAGTAAAGGCAGCAGTATCCCACCTAGGAGATTGTACCATTTGAGTCCCAGACCTAGCGGCTTGCAAAACATGCCAGATGTGTGTGTGTGCCCAAAATCATAAGAGGAGAATGGAGGAGGGATTGAAGTATGTCCGTTCCCTTGGGATAATTTCTCACTTTCTCTCTGGCAAACACATGAGCTTTATAGTAAACTTTGATTATATATATATTTTTACAAATAAAAACTAATGCCAAAAATCTCCATGATTAAAAAATATCATATTGTTGAAACCAGCAGATGTTGTAATGGTTATGTCACTGGTCTCTCACGTAGTCAACCATGGTTCAAATCCCAGACCCAGCTGCTTAAAACTCACATCTGGTGCATGTGCGTGAGAATCCCGATAGGAGAATGGAGGAGAAGGGATTGCGGCTTGACCATCCCTCCTGGGGGGTGATTTCTTGCTTTTTGACTCTCTATCTTACTGCCTACTGCATGTGCCCTATAGCAAAAATCTCTCTGGAAAGAAAAATAAATCATACTGTAAAATAAAAGCAGCATCATTATAAACATATATCCACTTGCAATCCACTCACATACTCTGGAAGCAAATCCCTTAGAGGTCATCCTTTTGATGGTTCCTTAAATATTGGACTAGTGAGCTTCTCTGCTTTTGCTCTATCAGGCATAGATTCTGCTCCTTCCTCCCCAGGAATGAATTCTTAGGGGGACATCGGTGAGTTTGAATATACTTTTTTGGATATAAAACATTTCAATATGACTTAGGTATCTCATCAATATGATTATACTCCAAATGGGGGGCTATATATTTTCCTATTTCCATCATTGAAATATATGTTTGAAATTCAAACATATATTTCAAGTGTTCTTTCAAGTTACACAACACATTGTTCCTAAACTCATGCACATGGGAATAATCTGTTATATTTAGAACATATGGCTGCATTCGATATATCAAATGTCTTTGGCAAGTGAAGTCATCCTAGTTTTATGGAAACTTGTCTGCAATATGACAAGGGGAGAACAATGATTTTCCTCTCATTATTCATTATATTGCTTTCAAATTCACGTTGATATAAGTTGGCATAAAAATATTATTTCCTAAAATAGCTGAAGTAGTTAAAGTAGTCTCAAATAATTTATAAAGAGGTATTAAAGTGTAATAGTCACACTAGAAACATAAATTGTTACCACCTTTCTGGAGAGGATTTTGGAGATATATTTCAGCCCTCTAAAATGGCTATTACATCTTGAACCTAAGGAAACAATTCAGAATTTAGCCAAAGATAAGGACTCAATTTTATTGATTGATTGATTGATTATTGCTAGAGGGCACATATTGTTGTCAAAAAAGGAGAGAGATCATGCTTCAATGGGCCATGGTCACCCCACAATGATTCTTTCTACATTTTTCCATTTTGTCAGGACTTGAGGCATGCAACCTCATGTGTGCAGCATGCTTTTTAAGCCACCAGACTGGGATTTAAACTGGGGTCATCCATTTGAGATCCAGCTACCTTAAGTGCTGAGCTACAGGGCCAGCCTTCAATAAAATTTTAAGTATTAAAAAATAGGGACCAGCAGAAGGCACAAAGTGGTTATATCACTGGACTCTTACATAGTCGGCTGCAGTTTGAGTCCCAGACCCAGTAGCTTTTCTGTGCCTGAAATCCCAAGAGGAGAATGGAGGAGAAGGGATTTCTGTGTGGCCAACCTCCTGGGGAGGTGATTTCTCACTTTCTAGCTCCCTCTGTCTCTCCAGCAAGCGCACATACCTTATGGCAAAAATCTCTCTCTTAAAAAAAAAAAAAATATATATATATATACATACATACATATATATACACACACACATACACACATAACATTTTAAAATTTATTTGCCAAAGGGCATGTGCACTAGCCAGAGAGACAAGGGTTGGTAGGGAGAGGAAAAGCAAGAAAACACACTCTCCATGGGGAATGGTTACTGCACAGTCCCTTCCCCTCCATTTCTCCCTCTTTTCAGGATCTTGGACGTGCCACGCACATATGCCTAGCATGATCTTCAAACTGGGAGGTGAAAATACATTTTTTTCATACAAAAATATATATATACATATATAATGTATATATTATTAATGTGAAATATTTTTCATATATATTATTTATGAGACATATATTTTTATATATACATATCTATATATCCCAGTAATAGGAGACTTGTTAGATTAATAGCAGTGCATTTAAATTACAAAACACCAGATCATTATTAAAACAAAATTTATAAAATAAACATAAGTAAAAACCAGTATAAAAACTACATAAGCTGCATAATCTGTTAAAATACATGTACATAAAGACATATAAATAAAATCCCAGGAAAGAAGTATAGTAAAATGTTAATAAATGTTGAAAGCAGATGATGAGATTATTGCTATTTTCTTTCTTCCTGTAATTTCTTTTTTTCTTTTCTTTTTTAATTTGCCCAGAGGATGCATGTGCTCACTGGAGGGTGACGTGTGTGTGTGTGTGTGTGTGTGTGTGTGTAAGAGAGAGAGAGAGGGAGAGAGAGCACCCTTCTAGAGAAGTTTACCCCACAATCTCTACTCTTCTGTTTTTCCCTCATGTCATTATTTACACATGCCTAGCATGTTTTTCAAGGCCCCAGTTCTGGGTCTCAAACCACACAATTGGCCATGTCAGATCTAGCTGCCTTAACCAACACACCATGAATTAGCCTTATTCTTTTACATAGAAAAATAATTTTCTAATTTCTTTTTACTAGATAGAAATAATTTCTTTCAGAAATTAGAATAAAACTTAGTTTAAACAAAATGAGAAAGTAAAGTCACATATCACCAGAATCTGATTAGCTCCATCATATATTATCCTACTGTGATAGAATAATGGCCAGTTTATTGCTGAATCTATCTGATCAGGTGTGAATTCTAAGTAGAATTTGGGGTTAGGCTGTACTGATCCTCTATACAGGAGCCTAATAGTATGCATACTCAAGTTTAATTGTCCAGAAAAATAGGATAAGTGGGGAAATTAATGATATTTTAATGACTGCATCTTCTATGAAAGCCTTTTGAAAACATTTTTTATGAGTGAAACAGAGACAGAGATATATTACCTCAAACAGAGATAGAGTACCCCAAAGGGGTCTTGACACCAAATCCACTCCCACCTTCAACTAATCCTGGATCATGGGCACCGATGTGTTTGGCACACTCAGGAAGGTCTCTGAGATGTGAACCTGGGACCTCCCCATGTTGATCAACCTTTCAGAGAATTGTGTTTTTCCAGTACACAAATTTTTTTTTACCTCTTTTCTCAATTTAAAAATTTCTTATGATAGAGTGTATATGTGCATGGGCATGAGAGAGAAAGAGAAAACACCCTTGACAAGGTCTCAGCCTACCACAATTCACTTTCTCCAGTTCTTTAGCTTCACAGGGTCCTGGGTGCCCAGGCATGTGCCCACCATATTGAAACTAATCTGCAGACCTGAACCCAGGGTTGGTCATATGGCTTCCAGCCTCTCAGGACACCTGTGTTACCATTGAGCCACAGTGGCTGGGCCTCTATGTAAGTTTTTGATACCATATAAATTATATATATATTACCCTGTAGGGGATGAACAACCACTGTAGAACTATGAGAAAAGAAATGGTTGTATACAGGAGAAATCGCTCTATAGGTAGTAACCAGTAAACAGGAGAAGCTAGAATGGAGGTATAGAAAACATTGATAAAGGTATTGCGATTGTCAAGAGAAAAGTGCTGAGTGTCTGAACAAGGCTGGCTGAAGTGCTGATGGAGACGGTGACCTATAGCAGAGATAAGAGGTTGTTGTAAAAGTCATGATGCATTTTTACATAGAAAAATATGTCATGATTTTTCTGATAACCCCATATTTTAGATGTACAATGAGCTAAACTTATATGTGGGAAATAAGAGAAAGTGAGAATTTTTCTAAGACTAATCCTAAGAGTCTGTTTTGGGAAACCACATAGCTAGTAGAGTTATTTTCCCAAATGTATACTGAAGTCATTTTCCCCAAACAGAGAGAATAATTATGTTTTGAGGGGTCTAGTAAGATGACTCCAAACTGGAATATTTTGTGAGGTACTCAGGGAGAGTTCTGGTAGAAGACCCAACAATTAGATTTATGACAATGGAACTTAGGACAAAAGTCTGTACTGAAAATACAGATACGGGAGTTAAGAAAGGATAGGTTCAAATAAGGATACAAGTGAGATTGCCTTGAGACACTATTGAGAATGAGAAGAAGGTAGTTTGGTGTTTCAGTGGAAGGCAACGTTTTAGGGGTTGGGCAGATTAGAGGATCTTCGCCAAGGTAAAGGAGGAGAGTCATCCTCAGAGTAGGTAGAAATAAGGAAAGAGTCATTTTGTAGTTACTATTCTAGAGAACCATAAATCATATTCAAACCTGAAGTGAGCTTAAGTAAAAAGTAAATAGTTTCTATTAATGCAAAACTAAGAAGCTGTAGTGACATTAGTTAGAAAATAATTATTAGGTGAATTGAAAACTCTCTTGCTCTGGGTTATGTAGGTGAGAAAATAAAACTAGAGCATCCCTTTAAAAATTGCAATTTATAATCAAATACATACAAGATAATGTTAATAACATTTTTATAAAATTTAATGAATACACAAAATGAACAGCTACATACTCACCATCTAGCTCTGGAAGTAGAATATTACCAATTGTTTTTCTGAGTTGCCCCTCCACTATGACTTCAATGTTATCCCTCCTCTTCCCCCAGAGGTAGCTACTACTCCAAACTTCATATTAATTTTTTGTTTGCCTGAATAGATTTATCAAGTATAGATATCCCTGAATGTCTACAATCTCTGAGTGATAGTCTTGGACTCGCACAGTGAGCACCTTGTGCCTGAGTACTCAAGAGAATCCTGACTATATATTGTTTAATATATGTTATGATCTGGATAATTGGTTTGTCTCCCTCTAAAGTTTGTATTTTGGAACTCGGTCACCCACGTAATGGTCTTGGGAAGTTGTGAGGCCTAACGGGTAGGACTTGGATCATGGAGGCAACATGAATGGTATAATGTTATCTTTCCAGAGACTAAGTAAGTTCTAGCTCTCATGAGAAGGGGTTAGTCCTCACAAAAGTGAGTTGTTATAAAATAAAGATGGCTGCCTCAGGTTGCTCTCCCTTTCTGCACTGGCCTGTCTCATCTCTGTTTCTGTTCACTATATAGTGACAAAGGCTAGCCTGATGCCATCACTATGACTTTGGACTTTTCAGCAACCAGAATCACAAGCAAATAAACCTGTATTCTTTACAAATAATTACTCTCATCTATTTCTGTTAGCAACATAACAACTGACTAAATACTTCATATTTTCTTCTATAATGAGTTTAATCAATTGCAAGTTTCTGAGATACAGTCATAGTGAGTTTTGTCGTTGTAGTTTGTTTTTATGTTATATGCTATCATAACCTATGAATAGATCTCAATAGATTAATCCTGTTATTGTTTAACATTTGCATTGGTTTTCCTTCTTGGCTATTTCAAACAATCTTTCTTGAACATATACTTGTCTGTAGTATATGCCAGAAGTGAAATAGCTGGGTCGTCTTCAACTTTAATAGGGTGTCAAATTATTTCTCAGAAAAGTTGTTTCTATTCAATTGGCACTTATCATCAGTAACACCTGAAATTGTCAGACTTTTAAGTCTCACTCATCTGGTTCATGTCAAATAATATCCTTTTCTAATTTTAGTTTGCATTTTATTTTTTAGTCGTGAAAATGGCATAATGGTTACGTTGCTGGACTCCCATGTAGTGTAGTCCTGGACTCAGTAGCTTAAAACTCATGCCAGGCACGTGTGCATGCATGCCCAAAATCCTGAGAAGATAATAGAGGAGAAGGGATTGCAGCATGGCAATCCCCACAGGGGTTGATTTCTCACTTTCTGTCTCCATCTCTCTATAAAAACAAACAAATAAAAATATATGCTTACCAGTTGTATTTATTTCTTCTGCCGTGGAATGCCCTTTTATGGGTTGTTCATCTTTTTTAATGATTTGCTAAGACATGTCCCAGTTTGTGATTTGAATTTTGACATTCTTTATTATATCATTTGATAAAAAGAATTTCTTAATTTCAACATGGATTTATGTTTGCTTTTTATTCTTAATTTCCAGAGGGCACATGTGCTCATCAGAGAGAGGGGGGAACAGAGAGAGGGGGGGCAGAGAGAGAGAGAGAGGGAGAGAGAGAGAACCCCACAATGTGGCCTGCTTACACTGAACTCCTTTTTCCTCCATTTCTCCTTCCTATCAGGATCTTGGGGAAACACACACACACACACCCCTGGCATGTCTTCCAAGTTTCTAGTGCCAGGATTTGAACCATGGTCAGATAAGTGTGTTCTAGCTCCTAAAGCACAGTGCTAAACTATTGAGCAATGGGCCTTGCTCTGTTTTTTATTTGTTTTAAGAAGCAATTCTCAATCCTGATGTTATAGATACATTTCTTCTAAAATGTTATAATTTTCCTTTTTCATATTTGAGTCAGTATTTCACCTGGAACTGATTATTGTGTATGGTGTGAGATAAGGGCCCATGTTCATGTTTTTCTTATGACTAATAATTATTTCCGTCTGTACTACAGACAGCTGAGAACACCTCCCTCTTATAGCAGCATTTCTGAATTTCTGAAAGCAAACATTCGGCTTTGAGTTCCATGTATGAAAACTCTTTTGCTATAAATTCCCAGGTAGAACTCTTACAGAATTATTGAGGGAGTGGCCAAGTGTAGAAACTTGAATTTTCTGAAAGAAATCTAGATTATGCTTAATTTTTTTCTAGTAATGGAGTAGACAAGACAGATAGGACTACCCAAGAAAGATATTCAAAAACTCAAGAGGAGATGGATATTAAGGTTTATAGACTAGATGGTTAGAAACTTGAGGTTGAATAAGGCGAGGTCTATATGTTTGTGTTTATAAGTTCACATATACACACAAAGAGATGACCTTCAACATTCTCATGTTTTGTCTTTGTATGTTATTTTCCAACTATTAATTTCTCAAATTGCCTTTTTAGGGGCCAGCAGGTGGCATGGTGATTGAGGGCACTGAACTTCCACATGGCCAACCATGGTTCGAGTTCTAACCTGGTGGCTTGGTTTCCCACTTTCTCTCTCTTGCTCTCACTCTCGCTCTTGCTATCACTCTTGCTCTATCCCTCTCTGGTCAAATTAAAGTAAATAAATACAGTTAAATAAAATAATTCTTTTCAATAATTGTCTTTTAAATAGTAAATTTGAACTTCACATCATGAAAGAGAAAGATTCTTCACTCTAATTCACCAAGTAGATGACAAAAATCCTTTGAATTTATAATGCCTGAAATCTACAAGAAAAACTAACTTTGTAAAATTCATTCTTGAGCTTTGACATCAGGCTCTTTCATTCGAGTTCTTAGATTAATTGCAAATGGAGTTAATTTGGAACCATTATCATTACTACAATGAGTTTGTGTAAAACAGAGGTAGAAGGCCAGCAGGTTGGTGGTTAAGGTGCTGGATGCCCACATGGCTGATCATGGTTTGAGTCCCAGCAGCTTGAAAATCATGCCTGGTATGTGTGCGTGCATGCCCAGAATCCCAGAAGGAGAATGAAGGAGAAGGAATTACAGCATGACCATTCCCCCTGGCGGGTGATTTCTTACTTTCTCTCTCTCTCTGTCTCTCTGTCTCTTTTTGGTGAATGCAGATACCCTACGGCAAAGACCTAAACAAACAAACAAACAAACAAATCAAAGAAGTAAAATGTTTAAGACTGTAGCCTTTAGGATATCAGAGAACACTGAGCCTAAAGCTTCAGGTGCTCATTCTCTTGATCATGTAGTTCAGACAGAGGACAATGACCCGTGTGTTCAGATCCCAGGAGCATCTCTTTTTCATAGTAGAAGATAAGTATATCCATTGGAGTCACATTGCCTAGTTACAAATCATCATTCTATTACTTATTAGCGTTGCTGTCCTTTGTACATTTTTTAAACTTTGTCCCCTGTACTAGTCTTCAAAATGGAAATAACCTATCTACTTAATAAGAATGTTACTGTGTTTAAATACAATGGCACTACTTCAAAGTGCTTAGAAGAATGACAGGGACGTTGAAAATATTTTTAAAAGTTTAGCCATTATGATTATCTAGCACCCTGTGATATTTGTAACAGAGACAAGGGGAAGTGGTCTGCACATCCTAACATGGTAAGAGATACTATTTTCCTTGAGCATTCTCACCCTCTGCTCCTCCAAATCCTACACATTATCATTTTGTGGGAAGGTTTCATTTAATAACACCTGCTACATAGGCCTTAGGATCATGAAACAATATAAGAGTATTTCAAAAGGTTCATGAAAATCTGAAATTAAAGTATGAATTTATTTTGGTACAAAAATTCTGAAAATCTTGCATCGTTTTGAATACTACTCATTTCCCATGAACCTCTTGAAGCCTTCCCATACACTATAGGACAATGATAATCATTGTGTGGTCCTCGGACGAGCAGTATTAGCATCACCTGGAACTTGTTAGAAATATAAATTTCGAGGGGTGGCACCTCAGATCTTCTAAATCAGAAACTCAGGGGTGGCTCCTATCAATCCATACTTTAAAAATACCTCTTAATTATTCTGATGTATGCCAAAGTTTGAGAACCACTACATTCACTCCTATAGCACAAGTGAAGAGGCACGATGAAGGGGTTACTTTCAGACTAGTGAGCAGGATTAAGAGAATGAGTAAGGGAAGGGACAGTGAAGCAAAAGATACAGGTGCGGCAAGCAGGCATGACCACCCCACACTCTAAAAGGAGATAAGAGGAAAAAAGTATTGCTAGAGCTCAGGAAGACCTGCACCTTAAGGGAGGACCCACCTGATGAGAGCTGAAGTTGGAGAAATCCAGATACAAAGAAAAGAAGCCATGGAGAAGAAATAACTAATTCTCTTCCAGTGCCCAGATTCAAGGCAGGAGCCTGGAAGCAAGAGAGCCCTGAGGAGGCCAACTTCAGGGCTTATCTACCCAGCACACAGAACACAGAAAAGGGATCCAGATGAAGATGATGAATACTCAGTGCATAGAGTAGATGGCCTGAGCAAAGGGGAAGACAGACTTGGGAGGGAGCTGAAGGTGTCATGTGTGTAGACCGTCATGCAGAGGACAGGTTGGTTTTCTCCTCCTTATACATCCAGTTAGCAGGAGACGTGATAGTAGACACAGGTTACAGATAAGATTTGTAACTTTATCGAACAAATCTCATGGACTACTTATTATGTGCTCAACATGGTGCCAAGCATAGGGATTCACCTGTAAACACAACAAAACTTTTGCTTTCCTGAAACTTACTTGCTAGCCCAAGTAGATTGCAAAAAGCAAATCTATAATGTTTCACATGATGGGTATACTCTTGAGTCTGAAAGAGTACAACAAGAGAATAAAAAATGGAGTGTTTACACAAATGATCAAGAAAGACTTCTTGTATAAGGGGCATGTTAACAGAGAACGCAAAAGGAATGAATGAACTATAGAAAGAAGGTTCTAGATAGGCAGAACAGCAAGGGTAAAAGTTCTAGTAAGCTTCAAATCAACCTGAGATCTGAATCCATGTCCACTATGTGGCTCCCAGAACTGCACTACCACTTGCACCACCAAAACTAGACCAAAAATATATAGCCGTACTACTTGTTTGTTTGCTTGTTTTTAAGAGGAGAAGAAGGAGAAAAGGAGGAACTGGAGGGGGGTCTGAGGCAGGAGTTAACATCAAAAGATAGTAAGAGATATTTCAATTGAACTTATAATTTCATAATAAAATTGGGGTTAGAAAAGTCAGAGGAGGGGGGACCAGCAGTTAGCGTAATGGTTATGTTGCTGGACTCCCACATAGTTGACTGCGATTTGCGTCCTGGACCCAGTGGCTTAAAACTCACGCCAGGTGTGTGTGCGTGCGTGCCCAAGATCCGGAGAAGAGAATGGAGGAGAAGGGATTGCAGCGTGGCCATCCCCCCTGGGGGGGTGATTTCTCACTTTCTGTCTCTGTCTCTCTCTGTCTGTCTGGCGAGCACACACACCCTATAGCAAAAACCTCTCCAGGAAAAAAAAAAAAAAAAAAGTTAGAGGAGGGACCAGCAGTTAGCGTAATGGCTATGTCGCTGGACTCCCATGTAGAGGACCGCGGTTCGTGCCCAAGACCCAGTGGCTTAAAACTCATGCCGAGCGCATATGCGTGTGTGCCCAAGATCCCAAGTGGAGAATGGAGGAGAAGGGATTGCGGCGTGGCCATCCTCCCTGTTCTCGCTTTCTGTCTCTCTGTCTGATTCTGTCTGTCTGGGAGTGCACGTGCCCTATAGCAAAAACTTCTCAAAAAAAAGAAAAGTCAGAGGAGAAGAATTTAGCAATGTGGTACCTGAGGTTAATCCCTAAAGGCTTTCTCAAAAGAAGTAAGATTTTTAGGCCCACCCTGGTGGTACAATACGTTGCAAAACTGAACTGAAGTACTGGAAGCACAATGTTGACTGTGGGTCTGGATCCCTGGATTGGCTTGAAAATGCACCTGGTGCTTGCATATATGTTCAAGATCTTTTTGAGGTGGAGGGTCAGGGAAAGGGGACTGCAGCATGCCAAAACCTGTTGAAGCTCTCTCTTTGTGCATATAAACACACTGTCTATCATTAATAAAATGAATAAAAACTTACAATTTTCCAGTTTGGGTGGTTCAGATGCAAGTTTACTGATCTACAGTTCTGGAAGCCACATGGCAGTCAAAGATTCAGATCTCAAGTTGATTTAAAACATACCAGGAGCTTGCACCTAAGCACTTCACTGCACACAGATACAGGTGTGGTAAGCAGGTGTGACTACCCCACATTCTAAAGGGGAAAACGGGATCCCAACATGCCAAGACCCTGTCAAGGGCATCCTTTTCTCCTTGAAATCACTTCTCCTTTCTCCCCTCAGGACTTTGAGCATGCGTGCACACATGCCACATGTGATTCTCAAGCCACCAGCTTCAGGATTTGAACTGCACAATTGACCTTTCAGATACAGCCACCTTATCTACCACATCACTGGCTGATCCAAACATGCCATATTTTCAAGGCAGATATGAGATCTAAACTCTGGATGTCATATGGCTTTGAGCACTATAAGGAACAAACGTATACCATAATGACTGGGTCTGATTTTCTTTATTTTTGATTACCTTGACAGTTTTGAGAGGTACATGTAAGGTCATTTGGAGATTAACTCTCAAACTGGATCTATCTGCTATTTTCTTCCTGGCTAGGCTGTGCTTATGGGTTTTAAGAGAAAGACGACAGAAGTGAAGTATCATTCTTGTCACATAATATAAAGTGCACATGCAATCAGCATGACTTATGTTTTTTATTTTATGCAACTAATTTTAAAAGACTTAAAGGATATTTGCATAGTAGACAAATGTTGTAAAAATGTTTGGATGTATAAGGAGAAATTCAGTATTTTTGCAGTAAAACAAAAGTATTTCTGTTCTTTGCCCACAAATACAGCATAGTTTTAAGTGAAAACTGACCACAAGATGTCACTGTTAACTTATGTATGGGAAGCAAGGTTGACCAGCAGGTTTTGTGGAACATATGTGGTTAGAAACCATTACTTAATAATCCGTGGCAATAATTAACCCTCAAAATGTTTCAGTTTTACAAAACCACTAGAATGTTTTTAGTTTGGGATGTTAATTTCTCTTGTCTTTTGCAAAATAGTTTCCCTTGAATTCACACCCAAGTATATTTATTTGGAAATTTAATTTAAAACAATATGTTTTGCTAATAAATTTGAAGCCTCTTTTCTCCAACAGCAAAGAATCCACAAAAATGACTCTGAGTTCTCATTATTCGTTTAGCCAGGAACAATAGATTTATTCGAACTAATGAACATTTCCTCCAAAAAATATTTAATAAAAAATGATAAAACGGCATTATATAAGATGCTTTAAACTACTAGTATGGGTCTTGTCCCCAGACAATAGCTTAGGAATGGAAATGTTCAATTTGTATTTGTTACTTTTTTTCACTATATCATTTAAGAAAATTGATGTGCATGTCAAGTAGAAAAAAAAATCTATTTTTAACCTCATGTTTCCATCATATCTATGTTTAAACCTTCCTGAATATAAATTTTGATTTCCAAAGCAGATCCCATCATTTTGATTCTGTGATTGTTTTGCTCTTTTATTCATTGTGCTTTCTCTAGAGTCCTTCTCTTTCCCCTCATGCTTCTTCTTCCTCCCCATGTCAGTACCACAGACTTCCTCTTAGACTTCTGTTTCTGAACCAAGTCTGATTTCTGGATCATCTATTAGGCTGAGAGTCAGGAGGATCTCGCAAGTCTATAAACAACCCTTGATTCTATTCAGTTCTTTTCAGTTGATTAAAAATAGGTATATGCCAGTCCCTGTGTTAGTCATCTATAATCCAAAATTAATTGAGTCTCCTTCAACACACTCTGCACAATGCTATGATCATTTTTACAAGTTCCCTTGTGGGATGAATTTGATTACTTATTAAACATTTTCTGAATAAAGGAAAAAATAACTTCACTGCTTTGGAGATGGCATGGAACAGTAATGAGAACACTAGGTTGTACCAGAAGAATTATAACTCTGGATCCACAATCCATTTTCTTTTTCTTTTTAATTTTTTATCAAAGGGTACATGCACTCACTGAAGAGAGAGACAGAGAGAAAGCATTCCATGGGGGGTAATCTCTTCTCTTCCATTTCTCCTTTTGGCATTTTGGGCACACACACACACACACACACACACACACACACACACACACACGACATGTTTTCAAGCCACTAGTTCTAAATCTCGAACCACACAGTTAGTCATGTGGTGTCCAGCTGCCTTAACCACCACACCACAGGCTGGCCCCACAGTCAGTTTTCATCACCTTCATCAAATTGCTTAATCTTGCCAAACCTCAATCTCCTCATCTGTAACATTAAGGAATAAGACTTGAGAAGTTTAAGATAGTTTTCCTGCTCCCCACCCCCTGCCACCATCCTCTGAAAATTTAGGGAAGTTTCTTCCAGTTGTTGAATAGTATTGATGGCTAGGAAGCTCTAACTCAGTGGGACCAGACACCTACTTCTCTGTAGTTTTTACTCATTGGTTGGTCTGAGTTACCTGCTTTTGGGAACCACACAGAGCTTAGTCCTTCCCTGCATCTACTGATATATAACAACCTTTGGTTTAATTCAAGTACTTGGTGTAATTATCATTTAAATAAGACTGATTTTCATTTTTTGAAAGTCATCTAGATATTTTAGCCATTTAAAAATTAATACAAAACTACTTTTAGATTCCCTATCATCTTGCTACTATGCTCTGATGTTAAAGGCTTGCAATAGTCCTCTTAAAATGCAATGCTCAGAACTGAAATTTAACATATCAGCCATAGTTGAAGAAACCAAGAATACATTTGGACCATTGATTTCCAATCTAATTTTTGTAATCTAATCGTATTACCACTATATTAAGGAATTTAACCTTTCCAGACTCTGCATATGAAATACAACAACCTAAGTTCTGACTGGCTGGCAAGTTGTGTGTTTGTGTGTGTGTGTTTGTGTGTGTGTGTGTGTGTCTGGAATCTAACTTTCCATCCTTATTCTGAACTTAATGTTTCTGACATCTAGGCTATGATGAATTAAATAGAAAAAGGCATTTGTCCTCTAAACTTTATTTCCTCTTATAATTATGTGTGTTTGTATGTGTAAGGGGACTTTATAAAGATAGTGAAAAAAATGGACTTAGAGTTTAAATTTATTTTGGTGTAAAAAATTGAAATCTATGTATAGTTTTTCATATATGAATTTTCCATGAATGTTTTAAAGATCTCCTTTCACACAAATGTGTGTGTGTGTGTGTGTGTATGTGTGTGTAAGTCCTTATATCATCCATGTGAAAGCTATGACTAGCCATAGCATGGAAAAAGGGAAAAATCGTATTTGTTCAAATCCTGAGAATGTAATATAACAGCCAAAGGAGGCTATTTGTAACTGGGTTTGAAATTCCAATGTTTGGATTATTGTCTCTACTACTTAAAACCTACAACCTAATGTAACGTATGAATCAACAACCTCTTCTGGAATATACCTCCTAGTTGAATGGCTACATAAAACAGAAAACAATGGGATAGTAGTATAATAATATGGCTTAGATGCAGGACTAAGAAATAGATGAACTGATCTCAGATGTTGTGTCTCCTACTTAATAGCTATAACACTCTCTACAGCTTACATTTCATTTAACACTTAACTTCCAGCATTAGTGTAAGGGTTAAGATAAGATATAGAAGGCTCTTAGCATAACATTTGATCCATAGGGGGCATTCAGTTAAATACAGCTAATGTGATAAATAGCAAATAGTTATCAAATATATTTGTACTTTCTGCGTATGTAGAATTTGTCTATGTTTAAAGAAACACGTGAATGAATTCACAGTGATAACAGAATACCTGGCCCTTTTTGTGATCCTCAGTCAAAACTCATGAAAAAGTTGTTAAGAACTAGAGAACTGGGTTGAGCAATGGCTAGCAGTAGTAGGGCTCAGTCCACAGGGGATGGGTCCTGGGTTCATGTCCCAGAATCTCTCTGAGCACACCAGGCACTTATGTGCATGACTGTGCTTACGAACAGCTGAGACTGAGGGTGGCGTGCAGTGTGGGGACTCTGTTGAGAATGCCTGTTTTTCTATTTCTCTCTCTGTCTGTCTCTCATAGAAATAACAAACTAATACGTGTAAAGAGTAATGGAATTGGCTTTTAGTGATAAAATCGAGTTCATCACAAGTGGGTTAATTTCTAATAGAAGCTTTATTAGCATTCCAGCCAACTGGTTTTCCTCCTTTCTTCAGTGTGGCACATAATATTTGGCTCTGGTTTGTTTGGCCACCAAATTTTAGTCTACGTAGAGCCATGAGAGTGAGAGGTAGCTCAGTGCCATTTTGTTCTTTTCTCCACTGCTTCTTCAAACTGGGTCCCATATTTCTTCTCAATTTGAGGCTCTGACAACTGACACTTGTTGGAGAAAAATAAAACTGCAACATAATAAACCATACCTTACCTCCTCAATATTTGAGAGAACGGTTACAATGAAATGAAAACTCTTTATTTATTCTTCTAAATGAGGACAGTTTGGGGGATTTCAAAAGGTTTTACTATTACCTCATTACCTCCCCTGGGTGCATTTATGTAGCCAGCTCAGCAAGAAGTCAGATGGTGGATTTCTCATTACTGTGTTAATAAACTAAAGAGTCACTGTCTTTCCTCCCATGCCCCATCTCCACAGTTATCAATCTTACCACACACACACACACACACACACACACACACACACACACACACACACATCATCTGGACCCAGGTCTTATATGATTTTGCCCCAACGCAGTTTAGCTGTGGCTCAGTGACCATTTCCTTTCATAGATAATCTCGTGCTTTATTCCCACTGATCTCTGTCAAAAGGTGATAATAGATGTCATAATCATGACATAGATTTGTTAATATAAATTACATATGTCAGGAAAGCAAATTAACCCATACCAACTCACAGGCTCTGTGATACTACCAACTTTCAATTAGGCAATGTTTAAAAAGTATAAATTCTTTCAGCAATTTACTAAATGAATTGTATATGTATAAACATGTTGTCTGATTATTTACATAGATATTCAGACTAGAGTCATGCTCTTTGGATTTATAAGGGATATATGGTTTTCCATATTTTCCTATCTCAAGCTTTAAAATCTCTTTTATTATATTGAAGTCTATATATCTATGTTTATAAATAGAGTATATATATAATCTATATAGATATAGTTCATCTATATATTAATGTATATAGATATAGATAGATAGATATACATTTTTCTGCATTGATAATTTAAACCTGAAAGATTTCTTCACTTGGGGATTCTCAAACTTGGATCGATAGACCTCTTATTCTCTGGCCTGTGAGAACATTATTTTTCCCCTTTAAAAGGTTATCTGTATATTATTCAAGCTTGAGAATTAATAAGTGAAGTTCATTTATAAGTACCAAGTATAATCTTATTAAGCTTTCTGTAACTTAATTTCAACAATATTGATTTTTATCTGAAGGACACATTATTCTTGATTTTTCTGATCCCAGGCCTAAACAGAAACTACTGTAAACCCCCACACTGTTGGCCTTTTTCCTCAGAGGAGACTTAAGGTCAGCAATGATGCATGTTCCAGGACACTTTCAGGAAGGAGAGTAAAAGGTCCTCTAAAAGCTGTCCCCTTCAGTTGCCTTTTCGTATTTTGGAGACGTTGGAAGAACTATCAGCCAGTGCGGTTGCTGGCTCTGAAACTGCATATCTTCTTCCTGGAGCTGAGCACAATCTGGGCGTTGGGACAGAAACTCTGAGGGGGTTGGTGGAAGCTTACCACTCAACAGCATGTACAGTGACCAAAAATGTTTCAGAAAAATATCACAGAGCGCTGAGCCTGTTGACTAAAAGACCCTCAACTCTCAACCTGTCCTTCTTGACCTTAATGAAATAATATGGGTTCTAAAAAATGATACCTTTTCAATCCAATAAATCATTAAGCAATTTATATTATGATGTTAGCTCAATTTCTAAACTGAGTTGATGAATACCAGGAGTGGTGTGCTTACTTGGAACTGAGAGACAGATCCAGTTTAGCTAAACAAAAGAACCACAAACTATGACATATGGATATGGATAGGCACATATATCTCAAGTTAATTACAAATGACAAATTCGAGAGAAAGCAAAGGATTATGATGGTTAATTTTCTCATGTGTACAACCTCTAGAATGTTACAAAAATGACATGATTTTCCAAAGAAAATCACATTTTTTTCTCCTACTAAAAGAGCTTCAATTTCTCAGACTCTACCCACACAACCACCATGGAATCAGTGGGGAATCTGACTGAGAGAATACACCTCAGCCTTTGTCTTAGTCGGCCATGAATGATCTTGAATCAGGATAGTTCCTTGATGTTGATAATTGAAGCTAGTGATGTAATCTTCACCTAATTTGCTGAGTTTAAAGGACCCATCTAATATATAATGGCTAACAGTTTTCTTTTGATTTACAGTTCTAGATGATTTTCATGGGTCATCATCAAGAACTGCATATTAAAACTCCTATTACTGAGAGTTGTCCTTTAGCTGATGTGACTTAGAAGCCCCTTTAGCAATATAAAATGGATTGGCTCTGGACTTGCTATTGCTGTGTCAAAACTTAAGCATGGAACTACAGCAACAGCAGCAGCTAGCTACTGACCTTGTCTTTGTTAACCCTCCTACGTGACTACTAAATGTAGTTTTAGTCCCCTCCCCCTTCCAGTCCATCTGCCACATATTCACTTTTCACCAGCACTTAATTCTCTATCAAAATATTCTTCAAGATGGGAAAAGAACCAACTTCCAGGCAAGAAAAAAATGAGAATGAGTGATTCTAGTTAATGACTTCCAGATAAGAATTTGCTTATTTTCCTAATGGCCTACAGGGCCCTGCTAAGCTATCATGTCACAAACAGAATAGATAACTTAATGGGAGAACTGTCTAAGGTCTCAGGATACAGTCATAGCACCTTTGTCTACATAAAATATTAAAAAAATAAACTAGTGGGAGCAGAAAACAAGTAAAATCTAGATGTAACTGAATCTTCAGGCAAAATATTTTCACAACCTGTGAAATTAATAGAAATAAAATCTCTAAGGACTTAATACATACCTTATTTGGTCTTTTTTGGAAGATTTTTGAAAAAATATTTAAGAAATAGTGTAGGAAAGCTGTGAATGTAGTGAAAACAGATTTCTATATTAGAAGGCAAGACTGAGAATTCCAGCCTAGGCTTATATCACATAGACTTCTCTCCACTCTTTTGCTGCCATAATGTCCTGAGATGCATTTCTCAGAGCGCCACTAGTATG
Source organism: Tupaia belangeri chinensis (assembly GCF_000334495.1). Lineage (NCBI taxonomy): Eukaryota > Metazoa > Chordata > Mammalia > Scandentia > Tupaiidae > Tupaia > Tupaia belangeri. The sequence goes on from NW_006204238.1 coordinate 862,786, forward strand.
AACTCTCTGCTAAACAAAATGTAAATACTAAACAAGCAGTAATGGTGGGCTCTAGCTCACCACAGTGGTCTAACCACTTCAAACGGGAATGAGTAGGTGGTTTCCAGAATACTGTCAAATAACAGAAAACAAGCTATTGCTGAAAATAACACTGAGTTGTGGAAAAAAGAGATGCCACATTGTTTTGTCTTCATAATCATGAATAAAATACAGTGAAAGTATTAATGAAAACAATGGTAGACCAGAAATATCATTTAAGGTAAACATTACCAGTTGTTTTATTATAACTACCAGTTATAGACCGAAAAGGTGAAAAATTAGAAGAAATTATGGATTCCATTTTCTGAAGTGCTTTGGTATGAGGGGTACTTCACCTGCCCATGGGAACACATTTACGGACTGTTCTTTATATCAGTCTGTGAATGATGCCCAGAGGGAAAAAGCAGTCCTACTTTAAAGAGATACTGAGCTTAACATTTATGAAGTGGTTTAGTTGCTTAGAAATCAAAAAAGTAAAGTAAAAAGTATTATTGTAACATTTGTGGCATTTAAACATACAATTAAGGTGACCAAACATTTTCCATAACCCCCTCTTATAGTCAGTCATTTACAAATTTTTTACAAGTTTATGATTTGAAGCTAAAACTTTCCACACTCCACATATGTACTGCCTGGAATCACTTAAAAAGAATTCAAATAAGTTTGAATTTTGGTAATTTGTCTTTTCTTGGATAATTTAAGAGAAAGTCATTGACGTTTCTCTATAAAGCAAAGAGAATGCTGTATTTCATTTTGGATTAGATCTTAAAATCAAATGTAGCATGCAGGAAACCTTCAAAGGGTGCTTATATGAACTTGGAAAATAATAGTTTAAAGATACTAATGTCATTCCTAGATTAAAACCATGATCTAAACATATTTTGTTGCAAACTTACTTTGGAAATATGTTCCTGCTACTTGGATTGGCTCTTTCTCATTTTATTTATAACCTCACCAATTGGTTGTTTGGCTACTGTACAGTTTATAACATAATAATTATTCTTTATATTGAAAGAGGCTGTATAGTAGAAGCACTGTATTTCAAAATTTTCTGTTTTGTTATACTTCTTTTCATCATTTATTATATTTTAGTTTTAGTTCTTCAATACCTAGCCAATGGATATTTTTGGACAAAGAGTATAGGATAGGGATGGAGAGGAAAAGAAGTGGAAAAGGCCAATTTTGCCAATCTTTTCAGCGTCCCATATTGTATATACATTTTTTATTTGTGTAAAAATGTAATAACCAGGAAGTACAGTTGGCTGGGTTGTTCACCCTACTTTATCAGTGAAAGCAAACAAGTTGATGAAAATTTGGGGTGTTTTGTTTTATTTTGTTTTTCCAATACCTCCTACATTGAGGGTACAGGTCATTCATCATAGATTTACTGAGAACCAACTGTGTCCCACTGAGTAAGGCAAAAAGTGCAGAAAACATTACACACAGAAGTCATTTCAAGGGAGTGAGAAGAACAGCAAGTAATTGTAGTACACAGAGTAAAGAATCATACCTTGATGCAAATTTGATGGGTCTTGGGGTCCCTGGGGAGGAAAGGAACAACAGTGCTAAATAGCTGGCAAGACCAGTTTAAAAGGTAGTTAAGTTATCCAAACCTCTTACTTCTATGTTAATTATGCTTTCCAGCCCATCTCTAACTGCTTTAGATTATATTTCTCTCAGTGCGCTCTGTGGATTGACAGTGTTGGCATTTCTTGGCAGCTTGTTCAAAATACGGAATTTGAGGCCTTGATCCAGACCTACTGACTAAAAATTTGCATTTTGAGGAGATTTCTAGGTGGATTACATATACATTAAAATTTGAAGAATGTGGGACCAGCAGGTGTCATAGTGGTTAAGGTGCTGAACTCCCACTTGGTCGACCATGGTTCAAGTCCCAGACCTGGCAGCTTGAAACTCATGCCAGGTACATATGCATGTGTGCCCAAAATCACAAGAGGAGAATAGAGGAGAATGGATTGTAGCATGGCCATCCTCTCTGAAGGTGACTTCTTGCTTTCTGTCTCTGTCTCTTTCTGTCTCTCTAGCATGTGCACATACCCTATAGCAAAAAATCTCTCTCAAAAAAAAAAATTGAGGAGTGTTACCTTGAATTTTATCTTCTTAATGACATTCACACCTATGAGAAAACAGAAGTTCATATTTCCCTTTACTTGTTTTTAAAAGTTTATTTCTTCTTTGAAATAAAGAGACAGAAAAAAAGAGAGACATAGAGACAGAAAAACAGGCACCCACATTAGGATCTTTTTTTTTTTTTTTGAGAGATTTCTGCTATAGGGAGCATGCACCTGCCAGAAAGAGACAGAGAGATAGAAAGTGAGAAATCACCCCCCTGGGGGAATGGCCATGCCGCATTCCCTTCTCCTCCATTCTCCTCTCGGGATCTTGGGTGGGCATGCACGCACACCTGGAGCAAGTCCAAGCCACTGGGTCTGGGACTCAAACCGCAGTCAGCTACATGGGAGTTCAGCGACATAGCCATCATGCTAACTGCTGGTCCCCTACAATAGGATCTTCAAGCTGCATCCACTCTGGGTCTCAGCTAGTTCTGGTCACAGGCACACACAGATGCATGGCATGATCTGGAAGGTCTGAGAATGCAAACCCAGGGCCTTTTCCATGTGGATCCAGTTACATTACCATCGCAGCACCACCTGGACCCTCCCTGTACTTTTGACCTTTAAATATCCCATCTGAAAAAAACAAACAAACAAACAAAAACCCCTTCATTTATGCAATGTGTTTAAACAAAGAAAATGAGTTGAAGATAACCCTTTACCCTAATTTTGTACAAGTTACATGTGACTAGAAAAGGTTCATCAGTTCTTGTTTCTCAAGGGCATGTAAAAGTGACAATAAGAGATCCTCATGTTCGAAGACATACAGAATTAGTGGCGAGAGAATATTAAGTACATTTGTCTTTTGACTGGGAACCTGGGCATGACCATGGACAACAACAACAGATGCCCCAGTATACACACAGATAACAAAGGAATGGGTTTATGAAGAGGGGAGTGAGACCGAGAAGAGCCATATAGACATAAAGACACACGCTTTTCCCTTCTCATCATGTGATGTCCTGTGCCACCTCAAGACTCTGCAAAGAGTCCTTATCAGGAAGAAGACCCTCACCAGATACAGAATCTTGACTGCGGACCTTCAAAACTTCTTTTGTAAATCACCCAGTCTGAAGTACTTATCTGTTAGCTACAGAAAAGCAGAACTAAAACAGGCACTACAAGCAAATGTTTGATAAAGACTGGATAATTGAAAAAAAAAAGAATGGCTTGGCATCTTGTTCTTCCTAGTCAGATACTTTCAGAAGCTAAAAGCTCAATTAAAGTCATCACTACAGAAGATTACAGTAAGAGAATGTTCAGAAAGCTACTTGAAACATTGAAGTATGTCATAGTATTCAGTCTAGCTGTTTTCCTTCGAATATGGGAAAAACTAGGGTTACTTGACGTGCATCCTCGGAAATTTGAATATAGAGACTATGCCCACTTCTGATACAGAGATGTCAGAAGCCTGGTGGTCTTGTGGATCAAGCCGTGCCCTCAAGTCTTGAAAGGGTCATAGTGTAATATGTCTGGGAAGAAAATGGGGCCCCTAAAGAATTTTTTGAGGCCCCTTAAGGGTACAAAATAAGATACCAATGAATCTTGATGCTCTTTGTAAAGGAGCGTGAAGCTCCTTAATAGTGAAGCATGAGCTATGGAATTGCTCAAGAGGTCATAGAGGTTAAATGACTAAATATTCATATTGGAGAAAGGATTGAGATTTTATACCTTTAACCTCTCAAAGCAGTCAGCACTATCATTCAGATGAGAAAAAAAATCTGGGGCAAGGTGGAAAAAAAAAAACCTCATATATCACCTCATATGTCAGTAGGAGACACAGGGAGAAGATGAGGCCAGTCAATCCCAAAGTGAAGCCAGAGGCATCTTTCCAGCCTGATACCTATGTCCCCTCTTGCTCTACCTTGTACCCAATTATGAGGGAGTAAATGCCTGGAAAGGGAAAAGGATGAGATTTCTCTGAGGCAGAACCTGCTGCAAGAGCTGAAGAGGCAAGGTTTTAGTCTGTAGTAGATTAACTTTGAATTTTACTAAGATTAAAAATTTTTAAATAAAAGGAAATAAGTCCAGTAAAGAAAATAAATGGAGTTCTTTGCTAATAACTGAAAGTGTTTGCTGGGAGATAATTCTCCGTAGGCCTCTTATTGTTCTGTGCATCTTACATGGAGAGGCACTGGATGGCTTTGTTTTGGACTATCCATTCAGAGAAGTCTATATCCTGGATAACCTTGAGGTATAAACATAGTGCCTCTCTATGGCCAATATAATAAAATTAGTGTCTACTCTCAGAGCAAACAAGTAAACATACCGCTTGTGGTAAAAAACTTGGGCTCCCTAAGGTTGGGTGTCTTTCTCTGTCATATGACCTTTGGTATGTGTGGATGTACTACGTCTTTCTTCCTGTCTCTCATTGGAATTGAGATTTGTGCAACTAAATTAGCACGCACACACACACACACATACACACACAAAGATAATCCCCCGGTTACTATTCTTCCTAAGAGTAATAATCTTTCATCGTTGACCCAAGAGTTTTGTGTATTCTACCAGCACCAATAAAATGTGACAGGATGGATTGTCTCATTTTTTACAGTTCTTATCAGAAAATACGTGAGTGAGTATATTGGAGAATGTGTTTCACTGGGGATCAACAAAGTAAGAATCTATCTCAATTCACTGTCTGTTCAAATTGTAATTTTTACCATCTTGCCACTTGAAAAAATATACTTAGGTGCCCCTCCTAAAAGAACTCCAAAGACTAATCCCTGGCATTAGGCTCAGGCTTGGAGTTCAGAATCTCATCACTGAAATCTGATTCATATAATCTTAAGACTTGTCAGGGGGCCCGGAGGTGGCCTGGTAGTTAAGCTGCTGGACTCTTACATGGCTGAATGCAGTTTGAGTCCCGGACCTGGTGGCTTGCTTTCTCATATCCTTCTCTCTCTCTTGCTCTGTCCCTCTCTGAATAAAATAAAATAAAATAAAATAAAATAAAATAAAATAAAGTTTAAAAAGACTCCTCAGGTGCAATTTCTCTTGATTTAAATATCTATAGACTAAAGTTATTTGTCAGCCATATGATGTATTGAGGGTCTGACAGGGACATATAATAATGAGACAGGGACAAATGAACCACAATACATTTTTTGTAAATGATCAGTGGGGTAGTGGGAGACTTATAGCAGCCACTGATATTAGCAGTGTTGAAATCCAGCCTTTATCACTAATCTGGAAGCAAAGAACCTTATCTTCGTTAAGACTCAGATTTTTTTCTGAGAGGAGTTTTCTGGAGCTCTTCGTTCCATTCTGTCTTTTCACTTGGTCTTTAGAGACATCTTACATTTTGATTATAATGGCCTGGGCTTTTATGTGAATAGTTTTCTCACATGCTTTTGGCCTGTAGAAGGTTGATAGTTCAGAGATCTCTTTTGCTTTGAATATTTCTGTTCCTATTAGTCTAAGAGTGAGTTTCCAGAGTATCAAGTTGTAATCCAATCCACTAGACAAAAGCCAAGCTAGTACATCTCTAAGAGACAGGATCTTGTCTAACTTGGGTGTTACAGGAGAATTACCAAGAATCTTAGAGTTTTACCAGCAAAGGTAATATAAAATGAATATCCTTAAGATTCTTCTCTTTGGGGCCAGCAAGTGGCATGGTGGTTAAAGGCTCTGGACTCCCACATGGCCGACCACGGTTCAAGTCTCGGACCTGGTGACTTGCTTTCTCACTTCCTCTCTCTCTCTGTCTCTCTCTGATCAAACTGAAAAATAATAATGATAATAATAATAATAATAAATAAAGTTAAATAAAATAATTCTTTAAAAAAATTTTTCTCTTTTATATACCTAAAAGGTATATAAAGCCCTATTTTAAATATTTCTGAGTTCTTGACTATTTCTCAGTTCTGTTTATCTCTATATTACAAACGTCTAACACTTTCTTTACTGCTTAGACCAAAAGTCACTGTCCCTGTTTATAACTGTAACCTCAATTTTATTATTACCCTGGAGTTACGTTTTACTGTCAGTACCATATACTTGATATTTGCACTAGGCTCTACTCTTATCTTGAAAACCATGTGCCAGCCAGAAAATGAAAAACAGTTTTGTTTTCCAACCCAGCAAGCCCTGATTTGTAAACAATTCTCTAACTTATTTCAAAAGCTAAACATTTTCTTCCTTAATTTAACTTTTCTTTTGAAACATTTTATCAAAAATAGCTTTCAAAAGACAGATTATATTTTCTGCATTCTGCCTGAAATTCACCTCATCTAGGACACAAATTTATTAGTTATCTTTTGAGTCTTTCAATTTACCACTAGTGACAGCTGCTCCACCAGTATATAACGCATATCACCCCTAGCTTTCAATAGCCGTCTCCTCCCTGTATTTCTTTCTTTCTTTTTTCTATTTCTTTTTTATTTTGGAGAGGATTTTGCTATAAGATGCATGTACTTGCCAGAAAGACAGAAACAGACAGAGAGACAGAAAGCAAGAAATCACCCCCCAGGGAGGATGGCAATGCTGCAATTCCTTCTCCTCCATTCTCATCTCGGAATCTTGGGCACACATGCACACGCACCTGGCGTGAGTCTAAGCCACTGAGTCTGGGACTAAAACTGCAGTCGACTACATGCAAGTCCAGCAACATAGCCATTATGCCAACTGCTGGTCCCTTCTTCCTGTATTTCAAGACTCTATCAGTCTACTTTACTGTCCAATCTGATAGCCACTGTCCCAATTTGAGGTTATTATTATAGCAGCATCCTATTTTCAGATACTGATGTCTATTTTAATTATCTCTAGCTGCATAACAAACAGCCACAAAACTTAGTGGATTAAAATAACAACCATTTCATTTGCTCACAATTTTATGGATTGGCAGAAACTGAACTGCACTCTTCTACTGTGGGTTTCACTTGTGAAGTCACATAGTGACTGGAGCAGGAACATTCAGGACAGTTCTTTGGTATGGATAGGCAGAAGTCTGGGAACTCTTTAGCTCTCCATTTGGCTTGCTTCACATGGTGTCTGGATCCTAAGAACAAGAGTTCCTAAAAGACAAGCCACAAATGACAATGTGCTCATCGAGCCTCTGACTGAATTATGCTTGTATATACCCTTTTGGTAAAACTTAGACTAGGTTTTAGAGATTGTGAATACTTTAAATACAGATTTACTGGGGGCCAACATATAACATTTTACCACACAACCCAACAGAGCTTTCTTCATATATTTCTATTATTGCACTAAGAACTTTGTAGTTTTGATTATTTGTTTTCTAGTCATCATTATGTCCACAGGAACTAGAAAAAAGGCCTAAATGGAAGTAATTAACAATAAGTATTTGTATTTATTTCTTAATTAATGAATAGATAGGGAACTCTGAAGATCTAATCTATTCAGAACTATCAGATCATTTTATGTGTAGGGGTCAACTGTATTAAAGAAGTAATTCTGTCACATTATGCTCATGATAAATGCTTCTTCAAAATGTATAATTTCTTTCCTCAAGAAGAAGCACCTTTTGTTATACTAAATTATACAATGTTTAGAGAAATAATTGGAATTCACATGAAAGAGTAAGCCCTAGTTGTCCCATTTAAGGAAAAACATATAAGGGAAAACTTTTTTTGAGAATTATTTTATTTAACTTTACTTATTTATTTATTTATTTATTTATTTTAATTTGACCAGCAAGCCACAAGGTCTGGGATTCAAATTGCGGTCGACCATGTTAGAGTCCAGCACCCTTACCCACCATGTCATGCCAGTCACAGGTAAGTGCAAACTTTATCATCAAGATTTGAGTTTTGAGAATTCTTAGTCCTTGAAAATATGGATTCTATATGCATTTATCTCCTATTTCTCCTATAACAAATGGCAATGCATTTAGTGACTTTAAACATCACAAATTAATTTTCTTAGAGTTCTGGATATCAACAGTTCAGAATCAGTTTCACAGGCCAACCTGTGGAGTGGAGGTTAAGGCAACTGGATTCCACATGGCTGACTGCAGGACTAGACCTGGACTCAGACTTATCAGCTTGACAAACCCTCCAGGCATGTGTGCATGTGTGCCCAAAATCCTGGAAGGAGAATGGAGAAAAAGGATGGCAGTATGGCCATTCCCCCGAGGGTAATTTCTCACTTTCCCTCTCTGTTCCTTCTAGGAAATATATGCCCGAGAGTAAAACCAAAAGAAAAATCAGTTTCATTGGGCATTGAGGTTTGGAAGTCAAATCAGTTCTCTTCTTTTTTAACCTCTAATACTTTCTTAATGTGTAGTCCCTTTCCTCCACTGTCAAAATTCATCAAACTGCTACCAACATACCACTTTCTCTTCTGACTTTGTCCTCTCTGGGTTCCTCTTACAAGGACCTTATAAGACCTGCTTGGATAATCTCCATCTCAAGAGCATTAACTTAATTAGATCTGCAAAAAGTCTTTTCCATATAAGGTGACATTCATAAGTTCTGGAAATTAGGATTTGGACATATGTGGAGGCCATTATTCATCATACCACAGAGAGACACTAAATTATACATACTACACTAAAATTATACATGTTACACTAAATTACACACTTCCCCCCTCTCTCTTACTCAATTCTAAGGAAATTGTCTGTTTTGAACAGTTTTGGGGAGAGTAGCAGGGACAGAAAGCAAAAATAAACTGCAAATATTTCATTCTTGTGTTTTCTGAAAATTTAGGCTTTCAGGGAGTTTAAATATATCAAAGATTTTCAGATTAAGACAATGTACCTTGGGCATGCAGATAGATGGGATCCTCTGTTTCAGAAGATAAGTGAAAAGCCAAAGCATTTGTTCCTACACTCACAAGCCACCCACAGCACCTCAGATTTTCCAGTGAGTACCAGCTGGATTTCTTCTAATTCATTTTAATTCTGACACTACCTATGCAGAGATGAGCATCAGATCCCACAGGGTAGCCCACGAGACTGTCCCCACTTTAAACACCAATCCCAAGACCCAGGTTGTTGTTACTGTGCTTCTGACCAACCATCTGTAAATCAGGGTTCCCACGATCCTGTCCTCTAATTTAATTAACTTACCAGAGTAGCTCACAGAATTCAGGAAAACATCAACTATGTTTACCAGCTTATCCTGAAGGAAACTACCAAGGATACAGATGCAGAGATGGATAGGGCAAGGCATGTGAGAAGGGCCAAGAAACTTCCATCCCTTTTGTGGGCACACCACCTTCAGGGACCTCTACCTGCTCAACTAGACAGAAGCCGCCCATACGTAATCCTCCTGTATTTTTGTGTAGGCTTCATTACATAGACATAGTTGATAAAATCATTTGACCCCCATATTCCCAAGAGTTTGGGTGATGGGATTAACAGTCCTGCCCTTTTAATCATGCTTTGCTCTTTCTGGTGACTATCAGCATCCTAAGATTATCTAGGGTCCACCAGCCACCATTCATTCAGCAGACACCTATCTCTCTAAAGATTCTAAGAGTTTTTGAAGGTCTGTGGTGGGAAATGAGGACTACAAAACCAAATAGATATTTTACAATATCATACCATAGGTTGTGGGAAACCTTATCTCAAGAGTAGAGATCCCCTGAGTATGTGGAGGAGGGAAGAAAGAGGTCTGTGTCATCTCTCAGTATCACTAAAGAAGCAACAAGATCACTGATGTAAATGGAATCAAACAAGAAAATGTTCCCTCAGGTAAACTCACTTGAAAGCTACAGAGACATGAAGGGGTTTATCAAACAAGAGAATGAATGATTGAATAGTAACACCAATTATTGGGTTGTCAGAAAAGTCATGATGCATTGTTGCATACAAAAACATTGAAAAGTACCTCATGACTTTTCCAGCAACCCAATTATTTGGTACCTCCTGACTTTTCCAATAACACAATAATTTGGCCTTGGCACTGAAAAGGAATGGAGGGTTCAAGGAAGGGAGAACATCAAGAATGATGACATTCAATGATTAACCAGATAAACAGAATGGCGTCTCAGCCCCAGCAATTAAGTTGAAAGGGCCAGACTAGGGTACACTAATAAAGCCCAATATGCTGCGAGGCTTATCCACGTGGGAAGGTTCCAGATTCCTGTCTGGAGACCTCTGTGAGTACATGAGGCATGCAATTGCCCATAATTTAGAGCTGGTTGAGGTCGAGAATGAATTGTGGCATCAAGACTCTATTTGGGGTATTATTTCTCTTTCTCACTCACAGAAGAAAGAATTTTTTTGAAACAAAAAGTTAATAGTTAAACTACAAATATTTCTTGTTCGAAGACTAAGATTGCTATCTGATTGTTTCCTCTCTCTCATTCATTATTTGTTTTATTTATTTGTAGCAAAATCAAATCATCCCCAAGGGTGATGACCACACCAGAATCCTTTCTCCTCCATTCTCCTTTTGGGATTTGGGTACACAAGCACACGTGCCTGGCATGAATTTTAAATCACTGAGTCTGAGACTTGAAATGCAGACTCAGCCAAGTGGGATCCAGTGCATCAACCACCACACCACCTCCTGGCCCTGTTGTATAATTTTTAACATTGTTTTAAAATATAGGAAGTTGTTATTACTTTCATGCTATATGTAAGAAGGAAATACAATAATTTTCAGGTATAAACTTCTGAAGTAAAAGTGTAAACATATCTTAGAAAGCATTTATCCCCACATCCATTATGGTCATGCTAATTAGTTTTGTAAATTTGTATTTATTAGTATAAATCATAATGTATTTATTAAGTTCCAGAGAAAAATCACAGGTATTGTGTCTAGACTTTCAGTATCTTAATCTCGTAATTTTATGATAATTTTTTAAAAAGTACTACATTGATTTCTCTCCTCCCCCCCACGTAGAGCATATGCACTTACCAAAACAGAAGGAAACAGAAGGAGGGAAAGTGAGAAATCCCTTCCCAGGGGAGATGGCCATGCTGCAAGCCCTTTTCTTCCATTCAGGTCCAGGATTTGGGGCACACATATTTATACACATCCGGTGTTTTTTTCAAGCCTCAGGTTTCAGGACTTGAACCACAGCCTGCCATGTGGAAGACCAGCACCTTAGCTACCACACTACCTGCTGGCCACTATATTGACTTTATGAAAGTTGTTACTCAAAGAAAAGAATGTGTATCTCTGTTCTTATTTTGACTTACTGCTTATTAAGATTTATAATCTAAGGGGCAGCAGATGGCATGGTGGTTAAAGGCACTGGACTCCCATATAGCTGACCACAGTTCAAGTCCCAGACCTGTTGGCTTGCTTTCTCACCTCTTCTCTTTCTTTCTCTGGTGAGTGCATGTGGCCTATAACAAGTTGAAATAAATAAATAAAAATAAATAAATAATTTAAAAAAGAAACGTACAAGTTTAAAATTGAAATTGTACACAACTTCATCTTCCTCTGAGAGCAACTGAATTATGAGATTAAAAAATAGCTGAAAAAGTGATTTCAAAGAAGCTAGCCTTTAAAAGTCCCTTCTACTGAGAATGATAACTTCAATTTCCAAATTGTTTTTACATGAGTTACTCCATTAGATTTTCTTAACAACAACATGACATGGCAAGTATTTTCATGTAAATTTGCCCAAATTAATTTTTTAAAGAATTATTTACTTTTATTTTATTTATTCCTTTCATTTTATTTTTTAATTTGACCAGAGAAAGACACAGAGAGAGAGAGCGAGCGAGCGGGAAAGTGAGAAAGGAAGCCACCAGGTCCGAGACTTGAACCATGGTCGGCTATGTGGAAGTGTCCAGCAACTTAACCACCACGTCACCTGCTGGTCCCCAAATTAATTCTTTCAGAAACTCACGTGGGCTATAATGGGCATTAGAGATAGAAACAAGAAGTTTCAGGGCCAGTAGATGGCATAGCAGTTGCATTGCTGGATTTCTATATGGCAGAGTGTGGTTTCAATCCCACATCCAGTGGCTTGAAACTCATGCCAGGCAAATGTGCATGGCTGTCCAAGATCCTGGGAGGAAAATGGCGATGAAAGGATTGCAGTAGGGCCATTCCCCCTGGGGCTTGATTTCTCATTTCCCATCTCACTGTCTCTGTGTGTCTCTCTCCAGCAATCACACATGCCCTAAGGCAAAAACTTCTTAAAACAAAAAAAAGAAACAAATTTCTAACACATTCAAGTTGTTTGATAAATATCAGTTAATATCTCCATTATTTTATACACATGAAAACTAAGTCCAAAATTTCATTCTCAGAGCCCCACAGAAATTTTCCGTGATTTTTTTTTTCCTTAAAGAATGGGAGTTGATTTAACGACAGAAAAACAACAGGAATAATCCCCCAGATTATATTCCATCTGCATGATCTCAGCTTTGGGGGCTCGACCTTTACTTCTGGACAAAAGGGCTCCGCCAAATCCCTGACCCTCTCTGCCTTCCACACTACTGATGTTTATATTTAGAAGAGAAAAGGGAATCCCTAGAAAGGTCTTAGTCCTTTCCTCTTGAAGGTAAGAGAAAAACCTTTGAAATGATTTCTGCTGTCAAAGTTCTGGCTTGATTTGTGAAGGCTGGTCTTGCAAATGTACTAAATCAAAGTAAAATGGCTTTATGTTTGTAAACTTTGTTTCCACTTAATGGGATTAGAAAGAGCACTCATGTTAAACAAACAAAAACATCAGTTCAGCATCAAGGCAGATAGAATGGTAGATTAAGTGTACACAAACTGAAACAGTGTGTATACAGGCCTAGAAATTCTATTTAACCTAGCCTGAAGAATCACGAAGCTTCTGAAGACGATTTATATCATACTTTCGCATACTCACTCTTCACCTGAGTGGTGTGCAGTACTGCGAAACAGAAAAGCCACGAAATTTTTTACAGTGTGCAGTGAGGTTGGTTAGAGAGCAGATAAAAGACAGGTCTTCTAAATCTAAACCTCTCCAGACATGAAGATTTAGCTGTGACGCTTTCAACAAAAGACACAGGCAGTGACACCTCCATTGAAAATCCTCTCAACACGCAGACAAGAAATGCTTGATGCTTTTCAGCATATACAGTAGTAAACATTTCTTACTTAAAAAGAAACCATCTTAAATGTTCACAAATAAACTAGTTTAGAATATGCAAGGGAATAGGAAAACCTGATAACAATTATTCTTATGACCCACTGCTTAGTCTTCTAAAAGAATTTTTGTAATCTTTATTATTTTTTTTCCAGTTTTGCCAGAAGGTGCATATGCTCACCAGAGAGAGAAAAAGAGAAAGCAAGAAAGTTCTTTGCTTCCATGAGACTGGTCATGCTGCAATCCCTCCTTTCCCATTTCTTGCGCCTGTCAAGATTTTGGGTATACACGGACATGCATCCTTCATGTTTTTCAAGCTTCAAGGCCCGGAACTCAAACCATGCAGTCAGGCACGTGGGATCCAACCTCTTCACCACACCACCAGCTGGCCCTAGAATCTGTAATCTTGTGTTTCCATCTGCTTACATTCTCACCTCCTAGGAGAGGACACAGAGGACTCTGGTCTCAGTTCCCATTGACATCAAATTTTTCCACATGACAAAATTAAGAAAAGCCTGTGAAATAAACACTGCATGATTAATATGATTTTAATATGATTTTAATCAATTCGTTTTGTCTTTGTGGCTTTGCCTACATAGAATCCTAATAACCAACTAAATTTACCAATTTAAGAGATATAGTAATCCCCCTTATCCATGGTTTCATTTTTCTGCATTTCAATTCCCTTTGGGTCAACTACAGTCTGCAAATAGGTAAATACTATATAGCACAATAAGATATAGTCTGTGTTTGTGTGTGAGAGAAAGAAAAGAGGAAGGGCCATATTCACATAAATTTTATTATAGCAGATTGTTATAAGTGCCCTCCCCTATTATTACTTACTATTATTAATTTCATACTGTGCTAATTTATAAAGTCAGTTTTGTCATCCGTATGTATGAATAGGAATAAAAAACCCAGTGTATGTATGGAATGGCACTATTCACAGTTTCAGATATCCCCTGGGGGTCTTGGAACCTGTCTCCCATGGATTAGGGGCATTAGTATAGTCTCATTTTCATTGAGATAAAGATCCGTGTTAGCACTTGTGCATCACAGGATCGATGATGGAGGCAGAGGTGATAAAATAGAAAGGTTACCCAAATCGATGGGCTCAAGATTTAATAGGAAAAATCAGGCACATACGGTAAGCTAAGTTCAGCCAAGTTTATAAAAAACTGAACTTGAGGATCAAAGCTAGATAAGTGGCCAAATCAGGCAGAGACTCAAACCAATAAATCTCACCAACAAAAAGGTATCTGAACATAAAAACTTAAAAGAGACCAGCAAAAAAAAAAAAAAAAA
>NW_006204238.1:877540-891400 GCF_000334495.1 Tupaia belangeri chinensis
GATGAAGAGGAGTTATCCTTTTCCCTTGGAGGAGAGGTATTTTCCTGCTTCCCCATATTTCTTGTGGTCCTGCAGCAATTTCTAGTCATCTTGTGGATGGTCGATTTCGTCCCAAACTTGGAAGATTAATCTGAGGGTAGAGAAGTGTGTAGAAAAGGAAACAGAGAGAGGGAAACAAAAAAAAAAACAGCAAAAAAAAAAAAAAAAAAGATAAATTGATGCAGGGGAAGAACTCTTTGAGCCTTGCAAAAGTCTCTTTATCAAAAGCAATCTATGAAATATTAAGAGGAAGTTTAGATGTGTCTAGTGCTTTAGCCAACATCTTAGAGCATATACATCAAGACGAATCCTGTCCTGTATAATAATCAGCAAGCAAAGGTAATTATTTGTCCACTTCCAGTTGATAGCTTTCTGATTTGTGTTTTCTTCCTGTGGCTTTACCAATATGTCTGTGGAGAGTTGAGAGCAGCTGGATCGTGGGCTGCAAACCATATGCCATTTTACACCAGAAACTTCCATTCTCTCTCTTGACCTGTTTGTAATTACTACCATCTTTTGATTTCCTAGGTTTTTGGCACCTCAGCTCAATTTCTACATCTGCTTCTCACCCATTGGCTTGGTGAACATCCTCTTCCAAACTTCTCAGACCTAAATTCCCCACGTATTCTGGGATCTGTTCCATTTCTCTGGTTTTAGTGACATCTGTCCCCCAACCTGCTACCATTCCAGATTCTGTACTGAAACAACCCCCAGATGAGGGTTTGTCCCAGAATTAGAGCCAAATGCAGGGTAGTAATGATTGTTTTTGATACCAAAGTACATGCGTAGTCCTTGAATCAGGTGAGCTTGTTTTTCTGGATTATAAGTATTATGTATATTTTTTCCATTTTATTCATGTTTTCATGTATAGTCAATGGCTTTTTGCCATTGAAGACAAATTTTCCCATGGTGTCCACTAAATAGGACAGATGTTTATTTAGGTAAGAACCTTAGTGCAATTTAGGTTTCTAGAGAATATGTTATGTTACAAAACAAAGACAACACCATTGCATATAAGACAGTTGAATGAAACGCTTTAGTAAGATTATGGAGTGTGATGTCACTAAGGTTATTGGGTTAAAATCTGGAGCTCACATGCTTCCTGTGTGAACAGAAACTTAGTCTAATAAAACTAAATTGATTTAGAGAATGAATATCACTCCAGTAATGCTGAATTGTATTAATTCCCATCCTTCTTAATCTTTTTGAAGTGAGAAATGGAAAGACACAAGAACTATGACGCGTTTGGTGATGGTTCTTGCCCAAGCTTTGAAACAGTTTGAGTGAGCAAGTGTTTATTCTTTTGAAATAGCTGGAAATTACTTCACAATGGATCGTAAAATGTTCCTATTAAATACTCCAAAATCCAATTATCTGTTTACTAAAACAAAGTATAGCGTGTTAGCTGGTATTGTTGGCAGCTAAAAGGATATCAGAAATGATGTAGAGACCCAAGAGAATTCCTCAGATAATGCAGGAAAAATCAGGAGGTTGGCTCCATGAGCAACGATGTCAGTATCTTAAAATAAACATTGTAGTAACGAATTATGTTTATGACGTCTTTCTAACTCTTTAGACTTTTATTGTTATGTAGTTCAAGCATCTGCATTGTTTACATATTTCTGAGAAACGATATAAATTTTTTATTCATCTGCTTTCAGAATCTTTTTTTAATTAAAAAGCCATGAGATAAACAAATAGCATTTTTTTTTCTTTTTTTGGAGAGGTTTTTGCTATAGGGCGCATGTGCTCGCCAGACAGACAGAGAGACAGAGGATAGAAAGAGAGAAATCATCCCCCAGAGGGGATGGCCATGCCGCAATCCCTTCTCCTCCACTCTCCTCTCGGGATCTTGGGCATGCACACACACGCACCTGGTGTGAGTTTAAGCCACCAGGTCCAGGACTCGAACCGTGGTTGACTATGTGAGAGTCCAGCGACATAGCCATTATGCTAACTGCTGGTCCCACAAATAGCATATTTTAGTGTACCATTGAATTGGTTCCTTAGTTATATATAATTTTCTGTTTGTGAATAAGTCAATGTTTTTCTTGATTTTTTTTTAATTCTTCATGTTCTTTAGGATGTGAGGTGAACATGCTTAAATGTTTTCATTTGAACAATTCATCTGTAAGAAATTTAAGAGCATGCATTCACTATAAGTATTTTTATTCCAAAGTTTTCAATATGTACTTCTGTCAATATTACAAGGCACAATTTTATTTAAGAAAACGTTTAGGGTGAAATGACTTTTGTTATAAATTCACATTCAAAGGTTTTCTTTAATTTGGGGCCAACATATGACGTAGTGGTTATGTCACTGGACTCCCACATGGCTGACTGTGGTTTGAGCCCCAGACCTGGTGAAAATCACACTGGGTGTGTGTGCACATGTGTGCCTAATATACCGGGGAAGAATGGAAAAAAGGGGATTGCAGCATGTCCATCCTCCTTGGAGGGTGATTTCTCATTTTCCCTCACTGTCTTTGTCTCTGTCTCTCTCTCTCTGTGGTGAGTGCACATGCCCTAAGTATAAAATCCTCTAAAAAAAAAACTAACAAAAAACAACAAAAATTAACATTCAAAAGATTTCTTTAATTTGTCTGATTTTTATCATGTGATTGCATTATAATTCTTTTTAAAATTCTTTTAATTTCTTTTTTTTTTTTTTTTGCCATAGGGCTCTTGCTCTGGTCAGAGTGAGACAGACAGACAGTGAGAGTGACAATGAGAAATCACCCCCACAGGGGGATGGCCATGTCATAATCTCTTCTCCTTCTGAGATTTTGGGCATGTATGCACACGCACCTGGCATGAGGTTCAAGCTGCAAGCTCCAGGACTTGAACCCTTTTCTGCCATGTGGGAGCCCAGTGGCTTAACCACCATGCCACATGCTGGCCCTAATATTATCATTATTCTTAAACTCTTTTATAAAGTTGGACATTGTTGGCTTTGCCTTTTTTTCTTCTTTCTTACTTGTACTCACATTATTGGCACTATGTTTAATACAGAGTTTATCTGCAGAAATCTCGAGAAACCACCTGTCAAAGGCTTGTTTTAATGTTTTGACTTGATAACACGATATATAAACCTGAATATCTGGACACATGCAAACTGCCAATGGCTGTTGTGGCACACTCCCTAAGAGGTGAACACTGGTGGCAAGAATTTCCTGTGACACAGCAAGAACAGGTCTACACTGCAGAAACCCCTTGAGTGTACAGCCTCATTTCAAAGACAATAAATAGTCTTCCATGGAACACTAGTGTTCAGGAAGGGTCCTGAACCACATAAAATGTCATATCACAAAACTACAGTTTCAGTCAGAAAATGTCTATGAAACAAAGTGCCAGTTAGCAATCTGGTGAAAGGAAATTCAAGAACCATTAACAGAACATAGAGTTTGCATGTGGAAAGAGCTAAAATGTGTTCATGGAGCAGAAAGTAATAAAGTCACAAAAATATATGTTACTGTATTCTATACTAGTAGAAAGATACAAGAAGAGAAAAACACATAAAAATGACAATGAATATGGGACCAGCAGCTAGCATAATGGCTATGTTGCTGGACTCTCCCGCAGTCAACCGTGGTTCAAGTCCCGGACCCGGTGACTTAAACTCACGCCGGCTGCATGTGCGTGCATGCTCAAGATCCCAAGAGGAGAATGGAGGAGAAGGGATTGCAGTGTGGCCATCCCCCCAGGGGATGATTTCTCGCTTTCTGTCTCTCTGTCTCTCTCTGTCTGGCAAGCGCACGCACCCTATAGCAAAAACCTCTCCACAAAAAAAAAAAAAAAAAAAGTGACAATGAAATTAAAGGACGCTTTGTATCTTCTTTTTTTTTCCTAAGATTTTGAATCTTTATGAGTTTTTAAAAGATTATACAATACTTTTGTGTCTTGTATTTAAATATGAATGACACCTGAGATGTAACTAAGGTGTGTTTAGTTGGTAACACAATATTCAATAGGTACTCACTGTGCAGTTTTGGCTTTATTTTGTTACCACACTGTGAATCCTTAACCTTATACAACAATGTGGCAGATAAATCCCACTGAGAAATTCAAATCCATCAATGATTTGACTAAGAGACGCATATTTATTTAAATCTATTAATGATAATGAAACATTAAAATCAACTCTCTTAGTGGGACCAGCATATGGACTCCCACCTGGCACACTGCAGTTCAAGTCCTGGACCCAGCAGCTCAAAACTCATGCCCAGCATGTGTGTGTGTGTGCCCCAAATCCTGAGAGCGGAGTGGAGGAGAAGGGATTACAGTATGGTCATCTCCCCTAGGGGATGATTTCTCCCTTTCTCTCTTTCTGTCTCTGTCTCTCCAGCAAGTACACATGCCTTAAAGCAAAAATTTCTCTTTTAAAAAAATTAACTCTCTTATGAAAGTCATACTTATTTGCAATTATGAAGGTGATAATTTAAACATAATGCCTTTATGAGAAATAAGAGACAAACTATAAGTGAAATAACAGTTTTTCAGTAACTTCTTCACTGTTAATACATTTTTTAACCAATGAAAAATTGATTCTTTGTCAAGTTTTGAGAAGATAATAATGACAAATGAAACAACAAGAAACAAAGCTAAGGGTATCTGTTATGAACTGAATGTAGCCCACCAAAAATTTCTATATTGAAATTTAATAGCTAGTATGATGGTATTTGAAAGTGGGGACCTCAGGAAGTAATTAATGCCATTGAATGAAGAGGCCAGAGAGCCAGGTCACCTAACTGTGGATAAAAGAGGAAGGCAGCTGTCTGCAACCTGGAAGAAGACCCTCACCAAAGCTGACCTTGCTGGCACTGTGATCTTTAAATTCTGGCCACCAGAAATGAGAAATATTAATTTGTTATAGCATCCTGAATTAAGACAGTGGCTCATTTACTAAATATCATTTAGCTTATTATGCAGATCACTTTCTGAAATACACATTCAAGTAAGAGATAAGACATTAGGGACCAGCAGTTAGCGTAATGGCTATGTCGCTGGACTCCCACGTAGTCGACCGTGGTTCGAGTTCCAGACCTGGAGGCTTAAACTCACGCTGGGCATGTGCCCAAGATCCCGAGAGGCAAATGGAGGAGAAGGGATTGCGGCGTGGCCATCCCCCCTGGGGGGTGATTTCCTGCTTTCTATCTCTCTGTCTCTCTCTATCTGTCTGGCGAGCGCACACGCCCTATAGCAAAAACCTCTCCAAGAAAAAAAAGAGAAAGAAACAAAACACAGTAACTTTTAATGCACAAATATTATAAAGAGTTTATTAAAAGTAAGTCAACAGGGACCAACAGTTGCATAATGGTTATGTCATTGGACTCCCACGTGGTAGACCACAATTTAAGTCCCAGACTCATGGCTTAAAACTCACACTGCGCATGTGTGCATGTGTACCCTAGCCAAGAGGAAAATGGAGGGGAAGGGATTGCAGCATGGCTATCTCCCCTGGGCGGGGCGGGGGTTGATTTCTCATTTTCTGTCTCTCCAAAACAAAAGTATTCAAGAAATGCAGATTCATATTGTTTCCTGGAATATGTATAAATATCAAATGAAGAACTTCAGTTCCACTGTAGAGTTGTAAACGTGTCTTAGTTGTTCAATAGAAAAGATGTGTGCATTGGAGTACAGTGGTGAGCATAGCTACCTTCCAAAAATAAAAAAAGATACTTGAAAACTCACAGGTAATATAGATCTAATTTATAGCCTACTGTCTTGCAAAGCTAAACAGATAAAGACAATACTCTTGTTTTGTTTTGTTTTTATTTTTAGAGATTTTTGACATAGGGCGGCCACATTCACTGTAGAGAGAGAAAGAGACAGAGACAGTGAGAGGGAAAATGAGAAATCACCCTCCAGGGAGGATGGCCATACCACAATCCCTTCTCTTCCTCTCCTGGGATCTTGGGAATGCATGCACATGTGCCCAGTGTGATTTTCTTTCTTTTTTTTTTTCTTTTGAGAGGATTTTGCCATAGGGCGCCGGTGCTCCCCAGACAGAGAGAGACAGAGAGACAGAAAGCGAGAAATCACCCCCCCCGGGGGATGGCTACACAGCAATCCCTTCTCCTCCATTCTCCTCTTGGACTATTGGGCACGCATGCACACGTGCCTGGCGTGAGTTTTAAGCCACCGGGTCCGGGACTCGAACCGCGGTCGACTACATGGGAGTGCAGCAACATAGCCATTACGCTAACTGCTAGTCCCCCAGTGTGATTTTCAAGCCCCCAGGTTCAGAACTTAAGTTTCAGTCAGCCAGCAATGTAACCACTACACCATCTGCTGGCCCACAAAATACACATTTTTAAAACTGAAAAAAAATGCCATTGGTACTATTTGTAATAGTTCATTTTACTTCTGTTGAAAGACAAGAGATTTGTGTAATAGCCTTGGCCAGCAGAGATATTTTGTATGACAAAAAGAAATCATCATCAAAATGTGGCCCCTTCAGGAAGTATCTGATTTTAAACTTCCTGAAAAAGTACTATTTTTCTGGTGGAGCCAGCAAGAACTGAGAAAGATTAAGAAAATTCCTCAAAGATGTTAATTATCATAAAAATGTGAAATAGACATAACAGTGAGTATGCCAAATAGAGTAAAACTTTCATCAATAAGATTCGATAGCAATGAAAATAACTCTTCAAAAGATGCTATTTTTTTCTAGATTATAAAAAACTATCAATTCCAAATGTCCACATTAGTCATGCATAAAGATACCAGTGAGTCAATGAAAAGTAAATAAATAAACAAAACTTAGCCCAAGCAATCACGCTATCAGCATGATGTGTTTTTTCTTCCACACATTACTTTCCACTTACAAATATTTCTAATTACAGGATTGGCTCCATGGAGCAGCCCTGATGATACTCAACAGAAGCTGGGTCCAACATGGTGAACAGGGTGCAAATCCCCGGCCCAGTTCCCCTGAAACATGGCAGGCTCTAATTCCAGTGCCCATGATCCCAGAGGCTGGAGGACTGGAGAAGGCAAATTGCACTAAGACCAGACCCTGTGAAGGGTTCTTCTATCTCTGTCTCTGTCTCTCTCTCCTACATGTGCACAGGCTGTATCATGAACAAGGAAAAGAATAAACAGTATTTAAAAAAAAAAAGTGTTGCTGGGACCAGCAGTTAGCATAATGGCTACGTAGTTGTACTCCCATATAATCTATTGCAGTTCGAGTCCCAGACCCGATGTCTTAAATTCACCGGGCGCTTGTGTGTGCGTGCCCAAGATCCTGAGAGGAGAATGGAGGAGAAGGGATTGTGGTGTGGCCCTCCCCCCCTGGGTGGTGATTTATTATATATATATTTATATATATAATATATATATATTGCTAATCAGGCATGTGGGCTGGTTGGAAAGACAGAGAGGGAATGAGAGAGGGAAAGTAAGAAAGTACCCTGGGAGGATGACTATGCCACAGTCCCTTTTCCATTCTCCTCTCAAGATTTAGGACACACACAACATACACACACACACACACACACACACACACACACGTGCCTGGCATGTTTTCCAAGCTCTTGGGTCTGGGACTGAAAGAGCCCTGTTGGCCATGCAGGATCCAGCTGCTTTAACTACTACCCCACTAGCTGGCCCAAAAGGAAAGAAAATTTTAAAAATTAAATATTTACAATTGTATAATGCATATGTATTTCGAGTTTTTGTTCTTGCTATACTTGAATTTCAAATTGTTTTTAATACCAAACAACTAAAATTTGCTTTATTATGTGAACTGTGTCTGACAGCCACTCAAATCAATATAGCTAATGATTAACACATTTTCGTTTGCTTCTTTGTTTTCGTTTGCCATCATTAAAAGCCTGAAATTATTTCTGTATAAGATGATATCATTTATTTTTCCTCAATGGCTAGTGAATTATGCCAGTGACATTTATTACATAAACCTTTGTTCCTGTCAGAATTAAATGAATGCCAATTTTGCTAAGCCAAGCATTGTATATATGCATGTGTGTATTTATGTATTTGATCTCTATGCTGCTTGATTACTAATTTATTTTTTCCTGTAACAGAATTTTTCAGTTTTTTTATTACTATTATGTTTTTTGAGAGATTTTTGCTATAGGGCATGCGCGCTCAAGGGAAAAATCAACCCCCAGGGGGATGGCCATGACACAATCCCTTCTCCATTTTCCTCTCAGGATCTCGGGCATGCATGCACACAAGCACAGTATGAGTTTAAACCTGCAGGTCAGGGATTCAAACCACGGTCACTATGTGGGAGTCCAGTGACATAACCATTACGCCATCTACTACTCCCAACTTTCTTTTCTTTCTTTTTTTTTTTTTTTTTTAAGGATTTTATCACCCTTGCCAGAGAGAGACAAAGAGAAAGCAAGAAGGAAAGTGAGAAATTACTCCACAGGGAGGAAGGCCATGATATAATCCCTTCTCTTTCCTTCTTCTCCCGGGATTTTGGACATGCACACACACGTGTCTGTTGTGATTATCAAGCTGCTGCTTTGGGGACTTGAACTATAGTCAGTCATGTAGTAGTCAAGATGCCTCAACTGCCACACCACCTGCTGGATCTAGCTTTTTTTTTTTTTAAAGGTATTTTTACCTTAGGGCATGTGCACTCACTGTGGCGAGAGAGAGACAGAGACAGTGAGAGTGAAAGTGAAAAATCACGTTCCCCAGGGGGATGGCCACGATTCAATCCTTTCTCTTCCATTCTCCTCCCAGTATCTTGGTCAGGCATGCACACACGCCTCCTAGGCACTGGGTCTGGGACTCAAACTGTGTTTGGTCATGTAGGAGTCCAGTGACATACCCACGGTGCTATCTGCTAGCCCTGGACCCGGCATTTTTTAATTACATTAGTTTATAATCAATTTGTGCCAATTTAGCTGTTTTAAAATATGTTTTTATATTTGATTGGCTAGGGTTTTTGGATAGTGTAGCTATTAATATCTGGTTAGTTTTCAAGATTGCAAGTCTTCTCAGTTTTAAGTTTTTCACATCAGCTCTATCTGTGACTTTCTAAAAGACAATTTTATTAAAAAAAAAAAATTTCCAGAGGATATGTGCAGAGAGAGAGAGAGGAGTAATAAAGCACCGTTCATAGGGAATGGTCACACCACGATCCCTCCTATCCCATTTCTTCCCAATACCAAAAGCTTTTTTCCTTTGGATTTCAACTCTCACAGCTAGTAATATCTAGTAGGGGTCATAGTCCAGGCATATGTTCTAGCTTGTGCCCATTCTGGTGGGTTAGTGGAAGATAGTGACCATGTCCCTGTATGAACCACAGTGTTGCTGATCAGGTTTGCTACTTACTTCCCAGGTCAACCTTTCTTCAGTCCAGGTCTCTGCTTAGAAATGCTTTTCCTAAGCTTTTGCTCAGGAATCATGCATGTGATTGCCCAGACTTTGGGTTATACCAGTGGAAGGAAAAAACATTCTAGGGCCAGCAATAAGCATAGTCTACATCGATTGTAGTCTCTTATTTACCCGACCAGTCTCTCCAGAACTCCTCAAACTGGTACGGGTGGAGCTGGTCCCTGCTCAGTTAGATAGGCACTGATAGTTTTCTGAAGTTGCCACAGGAAGGCAATGATCATTTACCAGAGAGAAAAGAGAGCAGAGAGATAAGAGAGCAGAGAGATAAGAGAACAGCCCCAAATCTTTCCTTGGCCCTGACATGAAGTCTGCCCAAGTCTACCATATACCAAACCAATTTCTAACTGGTTTGCCCAATCTACCATCTATCAAACCAATTACTAATTTTCTCATCATTGTCTATTGACACTGGAAATCTGCAATAGAAATGCATCGTCACATCAATTGGAATTGATCATAGTCTCTATCTCATTCTTAAAATCCATAACTTTTCCTCTTCTGTAAACTTCCCATCGTGGAGTTGAAGAACTGATCCATAACAAGTTTTAGGTTACCATTTGGTCAGAAGCTGGAAACACAAAGGTAATTATTTTTCCCTCTCTCACATTTTGGAAGCATTAGTTTTTAAACTGTCGATATACATCTTTGACATCATTGCAGTTTTTGCCACTAGTTCCACTTTACGAGTCACGGAGTTCTTCTCCCCGGTGCATATAATCTTAACATTGTCCATGGTATTTTAAATGCAGTACTTTCTGAATCCACAGCTGATGGTTCACTGGAATTTCCACACACAGTTACATCTTATTTGCATGACATAAGACAGTTTTTCTCATTTGCTCCAAAAGGGAGCTTTGATGGTCTTTAACATGTAACTACTCTGAATATTTTTACTCTGAATAATTATTGAATCAGCATCCAATAGACTTTACTGCCTTCATTAATCAGTTTTATCACATAAACTTTATGATCATCCCAAACTATACTGGCATACTCAGTGACATCATTGTTACTTAAAACATACTGAGAGCATGATACATAATTTTAAAAACTTAATAAAACTTCAAATATTTGATGATTCATTTATGTGAGACAATTATGTAGAACAAGAAAATCTTCCCGTACCTAATATGTAGGCATTATGCTGTTACTGTTCAATTTTATTCCACAGAGTTCTGAAATAATTTAAGTTTTCAGGTCCTAAATTCACTTGCAAGTATAGCCTTGTATGTTTCATAGTAAATTTATTTTCAGTTTCTCTTTGATCCAGGTTTTATTGAGTTTCCAATGTTACTTTTTTAGTTTTGATTTCTAGTTTTATTTAATTAACATTAGAAAATATGCAGGTGTTTTCCAGAAAAAAATAATTAAAAAGCTAATTGGCAAGTCCTAACCTGTGGAGAAGTTTCTGTCCTCCAAGTTCTCCCTACATGCCAGCTCCATCTCTTTCTCAACTACAACGCCTGAAGACCAATACAGGCTAGTGGCTCAGAAACCCTTCTGTCCAAGGGTAGCCTTCTTCAAAGGAATAAAAAGATTCTACCACTTGAAGCATTCAAATGGAATATTTTAGCCTAGCTTTTAAGAAAGGTACTCCTCTGCCAAGAGCATCTTGGTTTTTGCTTGATATGAAGGAGAACAAAATCTTGTAGTTGCAATTCCAACCACAGGTTGGAATCTCAGCCTTATGTGCATCCTCCAGGGGAGGGCAGCACACCTCTCTCAATATTATACAACTTTCCAGAGACGCTGGGAGGACCATGGCTCCTAAGGATGTGGCCAACATGTTAAACCTCCAGGAATTTCCCTAGCTGATAGCTGAATATGAACTGAATTTTCAGTACATTCTTATTTTCCTTCATTTTCTGTTTATTTTCCTTTTCCTTTTCTTTTTCTTTTTCTTTGTTTTTGTCTTTTTCTCTTTCTCTTTCTCTTTCTCTTTCTCTTTCTCTTTCTTTTTCTCTTTCTTTCTTTCTCCTTCTCCTTCTCTCTCCCTCTCCCTCTCCGTCTCCCTCTCCTTCTCCCTCTCTCCCTCTCTCTTTCTTTCTCTTTTTATTTTTCTTTCTCTCTCTCTATTATCTTTTATTTTTTATATTTGACAGTGTGTGCCCTTGGTAGAGAGAAACAAAGAAAGAAGAAGGAGAAAGCACTCCCCAATGGAGTGTGATCAGGCCGCAGTCCTTTCTCCTCCATCTTTTCATTCTGTGGGGATTTTGGACATACAATCATGCACATATGTGTCTGGTGGGCTGTCCCAAGCCACGGGGGCCTATATATGCAACTTGTAGTCAACCAAGTGGAATCTGACTCCTTCAATTACTAGACCTCAGAGTTGGCTCTCAGTATATTCTTAAACATAGCTAAAACAATTATTGTACATTATCTCTGGTAAAGTTCTAAATGGATGTTACAAATATGATTTGTAAAATATTAATAGTTGATACATTGCAGAAAAAATGATTATCTGAATAAATATGCTTGAAAAATGCTTTATTAAAGCAGACAATTTCTTTACTGCCAGAGTTTTAAGAGGTTTAAGTCTATGAATTCCCATTATTGCTATCCAAGTTAGAGTTCCTAGTGTTTCTAAAAATTTTGACCAAAGAATACTTTTGTGTTGTCCTTGTTATTATGGTAATTTCAATACCTTTTATTTTTTTTATTTCAATTGCTTTTAAACATTCAATCACATATATGACATAGCTTGCAAAGTCAATATTCCAACATGTATACATTTCTCACAAGTCCAGTTGAGAATATTACACACAATAACTTCAACAGATCATAACCCATTTCTTTGTCCCATAAATGCCTTGCCTCTCTAGTTTTCTCCTTACAGTCTATTGCCTTAATGCCATTTAAGAAGTATGTTTCTACCAAACATGCTTTGGAAAAAGCTGGTTTTTACTTTACTCCCCAAAATTACTTATTGTATTTTCTTATTTTTCAAGTAGACTATTATATAATTTTAATTATACTACAATTATACTCTATTATTTGTTATTATTATTTATGTATTTGGTAAAAATGATCAAATAATAAAATTATTTTTATGATTTTAACAGTCAAAACCATACATAAAAAGAATAGTTTAAGGCCCAGCAGGTAGCATGGTGGTTGAGGCACTGAACTTCCACATGGCCAACTACAGCTCAAATCCCAGACCTAATGACTTGTTTTCTCACTTTCTCTCTCCCTCTCTCTCTCTCTGTCTCTTTGGTGAGTCCATATACCTTGTAGCAAATTTTTAAAATGATAATAACAATGATAAATCAAATTAAAGTACGTAGTTCTTTTTTAAAAATGTTTAAAATTAGTCTTGGGCCAGTCAGCGGCATAATGGTTAAGGCAGCTGGATCCACATGGCCAACTGTGTTGGAGTTCCAGACACACAAGTCCCAGACCAGGTCTGTGTGTGCATGCTCAAAATTCCTACAAGAGAGAGAAATGGAGAAGAAGGGGTTGCAATATAACCATTCCCTATGGGGGATACTTTCTCATTTTCACTCTCTCTCCCACCTCTGGTGAGTGTGCATGCTCTCTAGCAAATTAATAATAATAAAAAATAATTAGTCTCTCTCCTATTCTTTTGCTAAGTCCTAGTCCTCAGAAATATACACAGTTATGGGACCAACAGTTAGCGTAATGGCTATGTCGCTGGACTCCCATGTAGTCGGCTGCGGTTCGAGTCCTGGACCTGGTGGCTTAAACTCACGCCAGGCATGTGTGCGTGT
Source organism: Tupaia belangeri chinensis (assembly GCF_000334495.1). Taxonomy (NCBI): domain Eukaryota; kingdom Metazoa; phylum Chordata; class Mammalia; order Scandentia; family Tupaiidae; genus Tupaia; species Tupaia belangeri. The sequence continues at coordinate 890,689 of NW_006204238.1, forward strand.
GTGCCCAAGATCCCGAGAGGAGAATGGAGGAGAAGGGGTTGTGGCATGGCCATCCCTCCTGTGGGGTGATTTCTCGCTTTCTATCTCTCTGTCTCTCTCTGTCTTTCTGGTAAGCACACACTCTCTATAGCAAAAACCTCTCCCCCCCCCAAAAAAAAGAAAGAAAGAAACACAGTTATACTTTCTAATTGTAGTTTTAAAAAATGATTTATTTGATAAGAGAAAGTTTCTTCCCGCTGCAGTACTTTTCCCAGCCCTGCACAGTCAAGATCATGAATGCACCCATGAGTTTACCTGGTGTGTGAGCTAGACCTGGGACTCAAATCCTGAGTCTTCCTACATAACTTCTCATGTTGCACAACAGCTGCTCTACTGCTTGAAACCCTATAGCTGTACCTTGCTATATATTTTTTTCAAAAATAATTTATAACTTTTTAAATTGTTATAGTGTATGCTCACAATAGAGACAAAGAGAGACAGAGAGAAAGCATCTCCCAATGAAGCTTGGTCACACTGCAATCCTTCCTCCTCCACCTCTTCATCCTATCAGGATTTCGGGCATACAAACACACACATACACACTCATAGAGAAGCACACACAGACACTTGGTATGTTTTTAAGCTGCAGGGACTGGAACTCCAACCATAGTTGGCTGCATGAGATCTGGCTCCCTTATTCACTTTGCGTCATGACTGGCCTTATATCTTTATA